>NC_141360.1:24456265-24701265 GCF_057382095.1 Aulonocara sp. 'chitande type north' Nkhata Bay
TTCAGGTCTGGTGAACTCAGCTCTTTGGTGTTGGTGTTCAGGAGTAGAGCCTTCTAATAATATTTATTCAACTTATAGAATTAAAGTTCTGCGAGTATTTTCTTTAGCAAATAAATATTGTATAGAATATTTAAAATCACCTACATTTTTGATGTTTACAATGCCCATTGTGTGTAATACTGGAATTTCCTACTACTGTGAACGCCTCATCTTTTACCTGACTGCCGGACATCCGCCTTTCCGCACACTTCGCTGAGTCCGCTCTGGGTGAGTGCTGCTGCTCTGCTTCTCCTCTTCTCTCCTAAATGTTTATAGTCTGTTTGTGCAATTTAACGAGTTCTTTTAGTGATTTATAAAGCCAACCGAGGTAGAACTCATATTAGAGTAACACAGTGGTTGCTTTTTCCTAGTGAAACTTTGTCATTTTTGTATGTAAAAGGAGTGTTTGATGAGCTAACAACCCGATGCTAATGCCTAGCGCTCCTTTGAGCCCAGTGTGAAATGAAAATTTGACTGTGAACCACGGTTATCGTGTTGTTTTATTAATTACATTTGGTGTGTTTGTCAGTCTGTTACATAAGGTGCAGTTAGTTCTCTTCACAAATCAGTTGGTTAAAACAGCCTCATTCTTTATGCTGTAAAGTTTTTAACGAACCGCCATCTTAGATTCAGTGTCAGCTGTCGGCAAGATCAAAGGAGCCATTTTACCGCCTCTGACCGAACACGGGAGAAAAAGAGTCGCGTGTGTGCAGGTCTTGTGGATTAATTAAGAGAAAGGAGGGGGGGAGAAACTGAGGATTAAACATAGGCTATGTCCCCACATACACGGGTATTTTTGAAAACGGAGATTTTCCGTTTCTGTTTTAAAAAACAATCCCGTCCACACATAAATGCAGAAATGAAGGAGAACACTGCTAGGAACATGCCAAAGCAGCAGGTGGCGCTATATTCCTAACCGTGTAGAAATGTTGGCCAATCAGAAGTCTAGAAACCTCGGTGGGAAATGGCAAACAAAGATGGGGCATAGAAGCAGAACCGAGTCATATCTGTGGGGGGACAGTAACTGTGTGTGTAAGCATTTAAACACTGCAGAGAGAACAATTAACAGTAACAGTATTGTAGAAATGCATTTCACCGAAACAATAACGTGGCGCACAGTGTGACGTCAAAAAAGGCGCTGCGTTTTCTCCGTTTCCATGTCCACACATAAATGCAAAAATGGAGTTTTCAAAAAATATCCTGGCAAGCGTTTTTAGAAATCTCTGTTTTCAGTGACCGCAAACGCATAGAAAAATCTCCATTTTCAAAAGTACCTGTGTACGTGTGGACATAGCCCAAGAATAATAAGAACTCCTAAACAGAAGACTTTAATTTTTAAGAACTGTTTAACAAAGGCTTGTTTGTGCCAACCTAAATCTGCTGCACAGTTTAAATTCTCACTTTGTGGAAAATTAATGAAACAAACAACAGCCCACCTTCACATAAATAAAATATGGCAGTATATTATTATTAGTATGGTACATAGATATTTATTTTAAAAATACAGTATATTTACTATGATACTATGTGCAGTTAATAATATTTTAGGAAGTAGAATTTGAATGCAGACCACCTCAAATATTAAAGCCTTAAAAATATATCGTGCAGTTTTTCATGTATGAGTGTTTTGCAATCTTAACTGAGAGGTAGACCAAAGAAAACAGAGGACAGTTGTTGTTTGTATTCCAGCTGTAGTAAACAAAGAAGTTTAGTGAATCTTTTTGACAACAGAGAGTGATGCAGTATTGATGCTGATTTGAGTTTTCTGATCCTGTATTTTTGCTCTTTGTCTTTTGTTACACAGAGTGAAATAGAAGCTTGGTTTTGCCTTTGCTGGTAAGTAAACAGTGATTGTAACTGAAGCAATATGAAACTGGGATTGTGTAACATGTTTAGCAATTTACATACAATAGTTTGGCTTTTTGTGATATCTTGCCATTTGCTCATGGGCAAAAACACATTTAGGTTTTATAAGCAGTAAGCCTCCCCACTAGACCTGTGAGTGTCCCTAAAAATGTCCCTGAAGTTTAATAGGCCATTTATGTCTAATTTTAATTTTAAAGGCTTATCAAAGCGTTTCTGTAGTAATTATTGTTTTTATTACACATGTTAAGGCCATTTGAGACTCTGCAATTAAATTTTGCCCTCTTTAGACTAAAGTGAGTTCATTTTGTCTGAGGTACAGTGCTGGGAAAAGTCTTTCTTCCTTGCAGATTTATTTTGTTCATGCTTTTTTGTCACATGTTTCAAATCATCTAACAGGGATGATATGAATAAATACAAAAAAGCATTTAAACATTTAAGCAATAATAAAAGACTAAGAGAACCAGAGTTGTGAGTAGGCAATGTTGTGTATGTTAAAGCCTGTGTGTAATTTATGTACACTAAGTTTAAATTAGTTTCTTAATAATTTGCTTGATACAATGTGTTTAAAATTTTATACAAAAGGGAAATATTGCAAAATACAAAAAGATTCCTGCCAACAGGTACAATGGAAGGACTTTTTATTATAATTTTTAAGAAATTTTAATTGCAAAAATGGTGTGCTACTGTTGTTACTATGACATGTCAAAATTTACATGTATTTTAGGATTTACATATTCAGATCAGAACTAAAACCTGATGAGGTTTTCCGTTGATTCTAACAGTTGTGGTTTTTCCACACTTTATTAAGCACTGACTTGTGATAGAAAATGATGGAGCTAAAAAGCCATAATCTGTACCAACAAATATTGGTGCCTCTTCTTTTCACTTCTGTAGTATGCATGCCTTTATTACACATGTTATCGCCATGTCAGACTCTGTAACTGAAGTTTGTCCTCTTCAGACTACAGTGAGTTCATAAAGGCTTGAAGAAATTGAGGATTTTACTAGTTATTTCATGTCACAGTAAATTGGATTGTGTGTGAAGAGGTTTAACAGTCTAAGTCATTAAACAGTGATCTGATGTGTTGTTTCCTTTCTCTAGGAGACTGATCTAACTGTCGCAAGTCTGGTAAGTAAAGGTTTTGTCTGCGGTACAGTGCTGAGAAAGGTCTTTCTTCTTTGCAGATTTATTTTGTTTATGCTTTTTTCACATTTCAAATCATCTAACAAGGATGACCTGGATAAATACAAAAAGCAGTTTTAAAGTGATGATTTCATTTTTGAACCAGAACAACCTGGTCTAATGTAAAAACATGTTGGTCTCTAATACCCAGCTGTGGATGCCCTGATAGCAACAATTACCATCAAGCATTTACAGTAACTGGTAATGACTGGTTTACATCACTGGTTGATTTTGGTCCACTACAATTTCAGAATTGTCTTAATTAGATCCAAACAGGGCAGGCAAGAAAAGAAAAGAAAAAAGTCTTAATTAAGGCCCAATATAGGGTTTTCAAGTCATACCACGTATCTTAATTTCATTAAAGTCCAGACTGATTAGTTTATACCAAGTGTTTTGTTTCATTCATTCAATTGGACTTGCTTGTGTGCTTCAGATCCTAAGTGTGATTAAACTTAAGCCCAGGACCTGATGAGTTGATGGTCCTGAAGTAGTAAAGGAACTCTGGGACATCACAGTAACAGCACCATGTTTGACTTTAATGCTGGTGTTTTTCTCTCACTATAGATGATTCAGTTTAGTGCAGTTCGTCAGCACAGCTGTTGGTTATCATCGAGATATTATTAGGCAACTTGTTTTTGCCTGTTCAGCTACAATATCTGGGAGGGTTTTTGTTTTCTGGGGTCTCCAAATCCTTAGAAATCTCTTTGTAAACTTTTACAGAACTATATGTGTTTGTTTCACATTAGAGCAGCTCACGACTGGCAGTTTAGGGACGATTAAATATTCACATAGGGCAGGGGTCTCAAACTCCACTCTTCAAGGGCCGGTGTCCTGAAGCTTTTCCACGTGTCCCTGTTACAAAACACCTGAATAACATTTGTAGGTCATTAGTGAGAGTATAGAATTTGACTGTGTGCTGAAGTGGCATCCCCTAAGACTACTCAAATTTAAGTAATTAAGTGTTTGGAAAAATGTACTTCTAAAAGTACTTTCATTGCATCATGTTCATTCACTCATGAGCTGCTATAACATGAATCAAATGGCTGAATTACCACCTCAGCATGCAGTCAGGTTCTGTAGAGTTTTGCTAATGACCTACTAATGTTATTCAGGTGTGTTGCAACAGGGACACATAGAAAAGTTTCTGGACACCAGGCCTTAAGGACCAGAGTTTGAGACCACTGGTGGTAGGGCATTGTGGATTTCAAAAGCTTCTTCCCTTAAATCACTGCCTAAAAACTGCTTTTTGTAATTTGTCATAATGACTTGCAAAGTATAGGTGGGATGAAAACATAAACATAAGACATTTTATAGTGGCCTGATATTTTTATCAAGGCTGTTTTTTTGAAAATAATCCTGGCTTAATTTACAAAAGATGAACTGTCTGAAAGTCATGTTTGTTTGTTTAAGAAATGTGGGAATGTCCAGCAAAGATCTTACATGCAACAGCTCAGATACAGCACTCACTTCTGTTCTTTTTATCATGAAATGATCTACAAAGAAATTACCATCATACTAAATTTTGCTAATTAGGCCTTAATATCAGCTATGATAAGTTTATCATAGATTTAGTGTAGTGCTTATTGCTGTGTATCAAACATGCCCCAAATGTGACTGAAATATGTAGAAACTGCTGTGTAGAAACTAGCTGTCTCCAAATTTCTCATTTTGCCAAAATACATACAGAGTGGCTTGAAACTGTCTGCTCTAACCTCAGTGTGTTGGTTTTGTTGGACCATATAATATTTACAGTAAGTTACTGTAGCAGCACGTCTTGGTGTAAGTTTATAGAGTGTTTTTTTTTTTTATTGTGTTAATAGAATTTGAATGCAGGCCACCTCAAATGTCAAAGCCTACAAACATTCCATACAAGCTATCATTTGTGATTGTTGCCTACTTTTAAATTGTGACATCACCATTTGATAAAGTGTGTAGTAGTAGGTGAAGCAAATCATTGGTTACGATCTCTACTCTCTTATGTAACTGAACCTAAATTTTGGAGCATTACATGACTCAGAAACTTGTGTGGCTTATTGCAAATGGATAAAACTACATATTACCTTTTATGAAGATGATCATCTTTATTAGGGTGCGGAAAAAGAAAACAGAGGAGAGTTGTTGTTGTCTAATGCCGATTGGAGTTGTCTGAGCCTGTATTTTTGTTCTTTGTCTTTTGTTACACAGAGTGAACAGCTCTTTGGCTTTGCCTTTGCTGGTAAGTAGACAGTAATGGTAATGTTTAGTAATTTACTTACAGTAGTTTGGGTATTTGTGTTATCTTGCCATTCACTCATGGGCAAAGACAAATAGTCAGGATTTAGAATCTGTAGCAGCAAAGCCCCCACACAGGACCACTGACTGCCCCAGAAAATGTCAATGAAGTTTAATAGCCCATTAATGTCTGATTTTAATTTTTGATGGCTTATCAAGTCCAAACATAGTTAAATGTCAGAGACATCTTTATGCAGTTGTTTGATTTCTCCTTATGTTTGTGGATTTAAGTGTGAGTATAGGTGGTACCTTAAACACTTAAGAGCACCACAGCTATCGATTTTTATTGTCTCTCTCATTCCACTTATGAATTAGCATGAAGTCAAAACGCTAGAAGTATTTTTCCTGAGTGACTGGCCTGAGTGCAGTTCACACTGCAGGCGAAAGCGCATCAAATCAGATTTTTTTGTCATGTTGGTATCAGTGATGGTATCATGGTATGACAGTGTGAACGGCACAAATCCGATATTTTAGAAAGCGACTGCTGTTTGAATTTCAATTGTCTTAATTAAGGTCCAAAATAGTGTTGTGAAATCATTTCACAGCTCTTGCTGATCATCAAGATGTTTTTAGGCAAATGTGAGAAGGTTTGTGTTCTTTTTGGCCAGTCAATAAATAATTTTGAGTTTAATGGATATAAAGTATTTAAAGCAGGAGGCCTGAAACTCTGCTGTAACCTCAGTGTGCGGGTTTATTTGGACCATATAATATTTACAGTAAGTTACTGTAGCAGCACGTCTTGGTTTGAGTTTATAGACTTAGTTTATTGTTTTAATAGAACGTAAAAATGTCCTTATAACAGTTCCACCATCATTTGTTAAACATTGTCATTCTGTTCACTCCAATAATTTACTGTAGAAGTCTTTAGTATTTAAAGCCCTACATGTACTGTATTTTTGAAATTATAAGGCATAACGTCAATAAACAATTCTGTTTTTAAGGCAGATTAAGCCAAACAAACAGTCAGATAAGTCAAACTTTATTCAAGTCATTCACAACAACTCTCAACACTGTTCAGTTGTAACACATAAAATACAGACCAATACACTCACTTTTTCAGTTCATTCCTCATCTACAAATCCATCAAACTCTTCATGGGTTGATCAGGTTGAAATCTGCTTCATAAGCATGTCTCTTAGCACGTGCCAGGTCCTTGTACACACACCATAATGTTATGTTGAAGCACCGTACAAATTACTCTACGAGGGTCCTGACTATGGTAGCCATAATGCTCTGACAATACATCAAGCAGCGCAGCTTTGTAGCTTACCAAAGTATTACTAAAATATTTGACAGAATTTTGAGCGCTGTGTACCACAGAAATCCCGTTCTAGGTCAGTAAGCATAACCAGAATCGATACACTAGGCACATTGTATGTTTTTGAGAAAATGACAGGGTTTTAGGTGTGCCATATAGTCTGAAGAATATGGTAAATCCAAGCATATTGGAAATACGACTAATTCCAGGCCTTTTGTGTCTTACAGGTGACCTGCTGCAGAAGATCCTCTCTCTCTCTATCATTATAAGCAATTCTGTCTATCCTATCACTCTCCCAACTCTATCTAATTTGAAAGCCATTCTATCTTGTATCCCTCTATCTCTACTGCTCTATCTAATTTGAAAGCCATTCTATCTTGTATCCCTCTATCTCTACCGCTCTATCTAATTTGAAAGCCATTCCATCTTGTATCCCTCTATCTCTACTGCTCTATCTAATTTGAGAATCCAAGTTTTGAGAATCCTTTCAGAATCCAATTTTCAGAAATCCAAGTTACCAGAACTTGATCTATCTGTTACAGAATTCTGAGAGATCTCTGCTCTCACTGCTCTTTCTTTCCTGTCATTAAGCTCTCTCACATTCAGTCATTTTGCTGGAAATTACAAGTTGAATATACAGTAGTAGAATTACAGTACAGTGGAACTTATAGTAGAAACTACTTACACAGCCCTACATTTGTCATTTTAATTTTGCATTACACTTTGGAATTAACACTTCTAGTTTGGCTTACTTTGATCAATTGTATAAAATATCACCTCTTTATAAGTTTACTTGTAATAAGATAATCTGGTTATTTTGTAATACATACATTCAGATAAATAATAAATTAGATCCAGTCTGTTAGTCTGTTTCATTGGCTATAACATTTGACTGCAAGTTTATAGTACTATTATTTAAGGACAAACCCATTTTGTTACTCAGTGTAAGTATTCAGTTAGTATTGTCATCGAGAAGTACCTGAGGACCCAGACTTCCTGTTTCCTGACTGCTGCAGAAAATCCAGCTGAAGAATCCTCATCACCTGTCATCTTATCACCACACCACCACAGCTCCATATATTTGATTTCAATTTTAGATATCTGAAAGATTTACATAAACTCCCCTAAGAGCTAAGACTTTTATTATAGCCTGTTGATTGTTGAGATTTATTCTGCATATCATTTTATAGAAGTTGTAATTATTTACCAGTCTGGTTAAAAAAAAATATAAGTAAAATTATACAGTTTCTAAGAGCTACAATAAAACGGACCAAATTGTTTCCAGAGAACTTTGAATTTCCTTTATTTTGAATTTGGAGTACAAATCAGCTTTTTAACATCTATTCATATATTCATAAAAACATTTTACAGTATAATAGTACATTTCTGAGATTTAACAGTAACTTGAGGAGTTGTACGTTTTTCTGTGTTTCAAGGTTCAGTTTTGTTTATATTTGTGTATAACCACATATAAGCTCCAGATTGTACTTCAGCAAAATGCCAAGAAAAGGTCAAAGGTCGCAGTCCCAGAAGCTTAGATGGCAAAAGCAGAAAGAACAGGTGAATGTTTCTCAGAGCAGTGAGCAGGTAAAGGTGTCTGTTTCAGCTTTTCCCAGCACAGAAGTGCAGAGCAGTGTTCAGACAGCCACAGTGTCTTATGCAGATGTGGTAAAGAAAGGTGTTCCCTCAGTGTCTGTACCAGAGTCTGAAGTTATGCAGGTAATCCAGACTGAACCCCAGCTAACTGTACACAAACAGCATGATGGAGAGACAGCCAAAGTATCTTATGCAGATGTGGTAAAGAGAAGTGTTCCCTCAGTGTCTGTCCCAGAGCCTGAAGTTATGCAGGTAATCCAGACTGAACCCCAGCTAACTGTACACAAACAGCATGATGGACAAGCTCCAGGACAGTCTCATGTACAGGTTACAAACAGTGAAAGTCCACGAGTGAGTAGCGTCTGTGCTTCCCGAAGCCAGGCCGCTCCTAGGTATGGAAAGTACCGGAATCAGCAATGCATGGCTAACAGCTTGGTTTTCCTGTCATTCTTACATGAGGATGAATTTATTACCAGAGCAGATCTAAACCGTGTGTTGGACAAAGGCCATGCTGTCTATTCAGATGCCAGACTGAGGTTTGTGAACAGTGTGTTTCTAGCCTGCGATGAACTTCCCTCAGTGGTCATCAGCCGCACACACGAGTATCAAGTCGACATGTCTCAGTTTGCTCATTACGGCACATTTGATGGTACAGATCACTTTCCGAGCCTTGAACAGGGATTACAGTGTTTGGCTTCAGACGTTCGCTATGCTTTGCTAGTCATGGGAGGAACAGTCATCGCTGTTAGCAGGCTGAATTCAGGTGAATATGCATATTTTGACCCTCACCCACGTAAGTCTACTGGTATGCCATTGTCGCTAAGTGTAAGTGGTGGAACTGCAGTTATGTTGAAATTCACACGTCTTAATGACATGATTGACAGGATCAAACGTTTGTACAGAATGTTTAGCATCGCACCAAGCTGCACTTATGAGCTACAGCCCATCGAGTTTCACAGTGAAAACGCTGCTGACCAAAGAGATGCTAATCAAACCACCGAATACAGACAAACAGCTACAAGTGCACCAGCACCAGCTTTAAATGAACGTGTTCATGAATTAAACTCTGAAATATACACTGAGCAGACACGGAAACCTGTGACCAAAGATTTAACCAGTGAAGTAATGTCATCCAGAGTTGTTTCTTCAAATGAGACAGCTGCTCCCAGAAAAAACCATCATCCTTCTGATTATTTTGAAAAGGAAACCTCTGCATCCTCTGTGAGAGAAACTCAGGTAACACCAGATTCTATTCCTCAGAATGATTCAAACAGTGCCTCCAGTTCAACTAAGATAACAGAGGAACTCTCAGATAAACTGCTGAAATATAGTAAACATGAAAGGCAAAAAATGAGGAGAAGATTATTGACCCAACAAAAGCTACCACAGAGAAAGGAAAATCAGAAGACGAAAGAAAGGCAGATGTACAGGTTTGATGAAAGCTTCAAGACAAAGAAAAAAAACTCAGCTCGGAAGTCTGATGATCCTGATCACAGACAGAAAAGGATTCTGTACAGAAATGAACTGTATAAATTAAATGCTACCTATAAGGAGAAAAAGAAAGAACATTTGAGAAAGATGTATAGAGAAAGTGCTGAAATTAGAGATAGAAAAAGAGAACGTGTCATAAGGACATATAAAGACAATCCCCTATTCAGAGATAAGCAGAAGGAACGTGTAACAAGAACATATAGAGAGTCTCCCATATTCAGAGATAAGCAGAAGGAACGTATAACAAGAAAATATAGAGAGTCTTCCATATTCAGAGATAAGCAGAAGGAACGTGTAACAAGAACATATAGAGAGTCTCCCATATTCAGAGATAAGCAGAAGGAACGTATAACAAGAAAATATAGAGAGTCTTCCATATTCAGAGATAAGCAGAAGGAACGTGTAACAAGAACATATAGAGAGTCTCCCATATTCAGAGAAAAGCAGAAGGAACGTGTAACAAGAACATATAGAGAGTCTCCCATATTCAGAGAAAAGCAGAAGGAACGTGTAACAAGAACATATAGAGAGTCTCCCATATTCAGAGATAAGCAGAAGGAGCGTATAAGAAGAATATACAGAACTTGTGCTGGATTCAGAGAAAAACATAAAGCTTACATGAGGTCATATGTATATAACCTATATAAAGAAAGCGAAGAATTTAAAAAGAAAAAACGATTTTACATGACTAAGCGGTATGGAGAAGAGAAACAATTTCAGCAACAACACAAGGACAATATGAGAGAACGAATGAGAGTAAAATATTGGAACAGTTTTTCTTTCAGACAGATGCATAATATCAGATGTGCAATGAATATAAAACGGAAATATCGCCAGATGCATCGACCAGCTGAGACTTTACAGAGTCATCCAGAGAACACTTTAATGAATGAGGCCATATCTCGTTTCAGATCAAACATTAAGTCAGCACCATCTTATGTTTGTACTGTTTGTCTAAAAGCTTCTTTTCCTAATCAGGTGAAAATCTGCAAAAGACAAAATTACTCAAAACACCAGACTGTAGCTCATCAGTGTCTAACTGGTAAATATGTTCATGTGTGTGATGAAGCATGTCATGATCACTGCAGCTTTCCTGTTGAGAGAAAAAAAGAGTATATCTGTCACACGTGTCACAGTTCCCTCAAAAGTGGATGCATGCCCAGGCTTGCTGCTGTTAATGGTTTAGAACTGCAGGATATTCCAGCTGAACTTTGTGATCTCAACATTCTGGAGAGACATCTGATTGCCAAATGCATACCATTTGCTAAGATTATTCCTCTTCCAAAGGGGAGACAGAGACTCATATGTGGTAATGTGGTGTGTGTACCATCTGAAGTCCAACAAACAGTTGACAGTTTACCGAGGATCAGAAGCCAATCACAGATCATGAGGGTGAAATTGAAAAGACGACTGTGCTACAAAGGCCATCAGCTGTTCCAGACTGTCACCTGGTCTAAACTCATTCAAGCTCTGCGTAAACTGAAACAAATTCATCCACAGTACACAGATATTATTATCAGAGATGATGCATTGCTTTGTGATCCAACGTTACCTGATGATGACAGCAGTGATGAAGCCAGCATGGCAAGTGATGATTATAATGAAGCAGATTTAATGGAAATTGACAACTATGAAAAAGATGCCCTTTTGTGTGAAAGTGAGTCTCAAAGTGACCAAGATATTAATATGCAATCCTGTGATGAACAACCAGAGGAACAAAATCCAGATGAACCAGAAAGTGATTTGAACAATGGAGGTTTTGCTCTAGAAAGTTGTCTGCAGCCTGTTGACATTTCAGAAGAGATTCTCTGTTTCACTGATAACACATATTGTGTGGCTCCTGCAGAAAGAAACAATCCTGTTAGCTTCTTCAGAACTCCTCATTTGGAAGCCATGGCATTTCCTGTGCAGTTTCCTACTGGTCAGAATACACTGGATGAAAAGAGACGTCTCAAGCTCACACCGAGTGCTTACTTCAAGTCAAGGCTTTTCAACATTGATGCAAGATTTGCTAAAGACACAAATTACCTGTTTTTCTCACAGTTTGTCACTGAAATACACTTGGCTAATTCCAGCATGACAATACAGCTAAGGAAAGGTAAAACTATGACGAAAGATGGACGCAAAATCACATCAGGAATGTTACAAAGTAAGACAGAAGTAGAGAAGCTGGTAAGAAATAAAGATGCAATCAGATTTATGCAGCCACTCAGAGGAACTCCAGCTTACTGGCAGAAAACTACCAGAGATCTATTCAGCATGGTTCGCCAAATAGGAACACCTCAGTTCTTTGTCACTTTCTCTGCTGCTGAGATGAGATGGCCTGAAGTGATTCAAGCAATAAAGAGACAGCAAGGTGAAGAGGTTGATTTTGAAGCCCTGGACTGGTCAGAAAAGTGTGAAATTCTAAGATCAAATCCAGTAACCACCATGCGAATGTTTGATAAACGTGTTGAGGCTTTGTTCAGAGATTTGCTTTTTTCTCCTGCACAGCCCCTTGGTGAGATCATTGATTACTTTTACAGAGTTGAGTTCCAGCACAGAGGTAGTCCACATATACACATGTTGCTGTGGATTCGAGAAAAGGTAGAAGCAGATGTGGATGATGACCAAACTGTCTGTGACTTTGTGGACAGATACATCTCAGCTCAACTCCCTGATCCAGAAAAACAACCTGAACTGCACAAAAAAGTCACTGAGCTACAAAAGCACAGCAAAAACCACACAAAGACATGCTTTAAGAGTGTGAACTCTGGTTGTAGATTTGGGTTTCCCAAACCACCAGCCACAAGAACAATGATTGTGAGACAGGATGAGGATTCAGACACTGAAGCTGCAAAAGCCAAACTCAGACCTTTGTTGAACCTGCTGAAGGAACCTGAAGCTGCTTCCCTCACCATAGAGCAGATTCTGTCACGATGCAACTTAACAATGAATGAGTATGAACAATGCCTCCAAGACATAAACAAGAAAACAGCTCTGATTCTGAAACGTGACCCAAATGAGTGTTGGATCAACAATTACAACCCAGACCTGCTTGAAGCCTGGAACTCTAATTTAGATGTCTCATTCATTTTGAATGCCTATTCATGTATAGAATACCTCTGTAAATATATAACAAAGAAAGAATCTGGCCTCTCTGAATACCTGAAGACAGTTATTGACAACTCTGATAAGAACACCGTCAATGAATGTGATGAAATGAGAGCTGTGATGCAAGCTTACTCAAAAAAGAGAGAAATCAGCGCACAGGAGTGTGTGACTCGAGTCTGTGGCCTAAAAATGAAAAAATGTTCCCGCAGTGTTGTATTTGTACCAACAGATGATAACCCAGTAAAAATGAGTCGCCCCATGAGCTTCCTGGAAAGCACAACACACGACAGTTGTAATATTTGGATGACAAGTTTGAGTGATAAATACAAATGCAGACCTGAGACCCCAGAATATGAGGAAATGTCACTGGCTGATTTTGCTGCCTTGTGCAGGTTGGTGAGTGGTCCAAATGAAGGAAAAGATGTGCTTCCTCTTCTAAACCAGCTTGGATTTGTACAAAGGCGAAAGAATGATAAACCAGCTATAATCAGGTATTACCACTGTTCACAGGAAAAAGATCCTGAGCAATATTATGGTCGACTGTTGAGACTTTACCTTCCACACAGATCAGAGCAGGAACTGAAACCACAAGGGTTCCAAACCTATCAGTCCTTCTACAACTCAGGTTTTGTACGACTTCCATGTTCAGACCACAGTGAGTCTGTGAAAAGGGTTGTGAAAAGAAATAAAGACAAGTATGAGAAGAACTCTGAGGATATTGAGAGTGCACTGGAAGAGTTTGAACAAAATAGGGATGTTGTGATTGATGAATGGTGTAATCTTGCTCCTGAATCTGAAGTTGTGAGGCTGCAATGTGATGAGAATCTTCCTGAGAGACATTCTGATGATGAGAACGAACAGGAGAATGTTCCCGACTACAGTCGTCAGTCTGATGCTGTAACAAAGATCAGAGCCGTCAGAGAACAACCTGCAGTAGATCCAGCCGTGGTACGTGTAATGTATCAGAATCTGAACCAGAAGCAGGCCTGCGTGTTCTATGCCATAAGAGACTGGTGTATTCAGCGAATTTGTGGTTTGAACCCAGATCCATTTTTCTTCTATATCAACGGTGGTGCAGGAACTGGAAAGTCACATCTGATTAAGTGTATTCATTCTGAAGCATCAAAGATCCTGAGCAGACTGCCTGCTAATGCAGAAGAAGCTGACATATCAAATCCAACTGTTTTACTGACTTCATTTACCGGTACAGCAGCTTTTTCTATCAGTGGCTCTACGTTACATTCTCTACTGAAACTACCCAGGAGTCTGAAACCACCCATTCAAGGACTTGGTAACCAACTGGATGAAGTCAGATCTGAGCTGATGAATGCTGAAATTATTGTTATTGATGAGATTTCAATGGTTTCAAAACCCCTTTTTGCCTATGTGGATGCAAGACTGAAACAAATCAAAGGCACTCAGAGACCTTTTGGTGGAATGTCAGTTTTAGCTGTTGGAGATTTTTACCAGCTGCCACCAGTGCGACAGTCTAAACCTCTCTGTGTTTACGATCCAGAACAGATTGACCTATGGCAGGAACATTTTCAGATGATCACTCTAACCGAGATCATGCGTCAGAAAGATGATGTGGCCTTTGCAGAGATGCTGAACAGGATTAGAGTCAAAGAAAAGACAGATGAGCTTTCTCAGTGCGACAGAGATTTGCTGTCACAGGCTGTGACTGCACCAGAAGAATGTCCAACTGAGGTCTTACACATTTATGCCACCAACAAGAATGTGGAATCCCACAACACAGATACCCTGAAGAAGCTTCATTCAAACATCATAATCATCAATGCAGACGATTTCCAGAAGGATAAATGTACAGGCAGAATGGAACGAAGAGACAAACCATTTACAGGTGGGCGAAATGATTTACCTGACACTCTGAATGTTGCTGAAGGAGCTCGAGTCATGCTGACCAGAAACTTGGACACACTAAACGGTTTAGTCAACGGTGCTTTTGGTATACTGGTAAAGGTGGTGAGATCTGAAAATGATGGACACATAATTAAACTGGGGCTCAGGATGGACAACCGGCAGCCTATGAGACACAACCGCAGTGCTAATGCAGCATCTGATGATCTTGTTTACATTGAGAGAGCAGAGGAGAGTCTGAAGTTTAAAGGAGCGGTACGCAGACAGTTTCCTGTAAAGCTAGCATTCGCTTGCACAATTCACAAAACTCAGGGTCTTACAACACAGACAGCTGTAGTTTCAATGAAGAACATTTTTGAACCAGGTATGGCTTACGTTGCTCTCAGCAGGGTGACGTCTCTCAGTGGACTCTATTTGCAGGACTTGGATGAGAAAAAGATTTACGCCAATCCCGAGGTAACTGCAGCGCTCCAAACCATGAGACAAGCCAGTGTTGAGGAAATGATGCCTCTTCTTCAGGTCAGAGAAACAGCCAGCAGACTTGACACTCTTACACTGATCCATCACAATACGGAGGGTTTGCCATCTCACATCAGTGACATCAAGAGTCATCATGAAATGTGTTTAGCAGATGTTTTGTGTCTCACTGAGTCTCACCTTCAAGGCTCCTTTGTTGCAGACAGTCTTCATTTGGACGGCTACACCATGTTTAAACGCAACAGACATGTGTCCTACACAAACTTTCCTCACATGGCCAGCAGAAGTGGTGGGGGAGTTGTTGTGTATTTGAGGAATCATTTTCAGGTTCAGGTAAAACAGTATCTGCATAATGTCACTGATCTTGAGTTTTTAGTATTGAAGGTTCAGGCTCCATTCCCTGCGCTCATTGCTGTTGTGTACAGACCCCCTGACTACAGTTTGACACCATTCATGCAAAACCTGGTAAGTCTTTTAGATTCACTTGAAATCATGGACTGTCACCCAATCATTGTGTGTGGAGATTTTAATGAAAACCAGTTGCAGAGTGGAAGAAAACAGATTCTGGAGCAGTTTCAGTCGAGAGGGTATTCACAGCTGATCACTTCTGCCACTACAGACAAGAACACCCTGCTTGACCTCATTTTTATTTCTCAGCCACAGAAATGTCTGTATTCAGGTGTTCTGAGATCATATTACAGTTACCACAACCCTGTCTTTTGTGTCCTGTCCTCGAGCCAATCATGAAGTCGTCTGGTGAGTTTTGAAACAATTACAGATCATGTTTGTTACAGAGTTTACTGATTGTAGAGCATGAAAAAGATTTTTCATTGAAAAAAGGGTCTTCCCTACTCTGTCTGTCAGAAGACCCTTTCTTATTGCAATGTTATTAATCATTTCACCAAATCATTGCTGAACTTCATGCAGAGCAGAGAACATCTGCTATCATGCACCTCTGATCTGAAATGTGCTGCAACATTTATTAAACCAACATCATTTCTTTTATTCTCATGTTTTAAATGACTAAATCTTTTTACTGTGACGTATGTAGCTCAACAAACGAGATCTTCCCCTCCAAGGGCTTTAAAATATGAAATAGTAAATAAATAAATCCCAGATAAATGCAGGTATTTATTATGGGTCACATGAATAAATACAGACAATTATATTTTCTTGATTATAGTAGATTTTGTAGAATCAAAAGTTTTTGTGATGAATGAGTTTTTGCTTATCATGTTTTACAGGTAAAAAATGTCAAAAGTTTTAAACTATCTTTAGGCTACCAGAGATGTCTATAATGATACATTATGTAGAGAAAAACATTAGTACAGCTTACAGAATGTGTATAAAAACTGATGTAGAAGTAAATGGATAGTTTTCTGAAAGTTCCCGACTACAGTTTAACACCACCCACCCAGATCAGCCCCCAAGTGTCTATGTAATGCTGGTATGGTGTGTGAGTTTGACTTGGCCTTTATCTGGGTGGGTTTGGGTTTGGGTGGATAAAGGCCAAGTCAGAATTCTCTGAGCAGCTGGAAAAAGCTGCAAATAAACAAAGATATCAGAAAGTGTGGGCTTTAGGTGTAGCCCCCGCTTTCTGATGCACTAATTAAACTTAGTAACTGACACCCCATACCAGCATTACATAGACACTTGGGGGCTGAGCTGGGTGGGTGGTGTTATAAGCACGTGTTTTGTTAGATATATTTTTTCAGAAACGGCACAGTCTCCTTTGTGGCAAAACCTTCAAACTTCACCATCCTCAGCTGAAACAACAACATCTTAACACCATCTTCATGAACTGCTGAGCCAAACCTGATCCATCAGTGCTGGACTGCACAGATAACTACATGCCACAAGGAGACTGCTGTGTTATGAACTGCCATACCAGTGTGTCTTCAATGGAGAAGATGACACACCCATCACCTGACCTCCTGCCTGATCTGGAGACCATCATCATGCTGCCACACTACAACCTCTGAGACCATCAATGATGACTCATACTGAGGAAACTGTATTTCCTGTCAGAGATGCTCAGTGATCCTCAGAGCAGAGAGAGGTATGATTCTTTATCTTTGATAAAAAATGTCAGTGTTTTTAATTCAATTAATTAATTAAAATCTTGTTTATTGCATAAATAATTCCACACTCAAATGATTATACTTGTTGACACTTTTTGAGTTTTAATTGACATTATGGATTACAAATCTATGCTTTTTCTACTCTGTCTCTCTGTGCAGGTATTGCTGTCTTCTGAGTTCTTCAGTGTCCCAACTGAGACATTCAAACCTCATTGCAGAGCTCATGTCTTTCCTCACCATCATGCGAGTGTGAGATTGCTCTGGATTCTGGTTATGTGGCCCACAGCACCTATAAGGTATTTCAATATTGTTCATTGTATAACTTATTTGTAGTTTTTAGGCCTTAACACAAATAAAATGTTCCTTTTTCTGTATTTTTTAGAACAAGCTCGTCCAGTGTGCCTGCATTCCAGCTTCACAGAAAAGAACATCAGACACCAGCGAGGGAGGATAAGAAAGACAGACACAACAACATTGTCATCCCCTATGTAGCCGGTGTATCAGAAAAACTCAGGAGAGTTTTCTCCAAATACGACATCCCAGTGTACTTCAGACCCAGTAACACACTCAGACAGAAACTGGTTCACCCGAAAGACAAAACTCCTAAACACAAACTTAACAATGTGGTGTACGCTGTACAGTGCAGCGAGGAATGCCCAGACTTCTACATTGGAGAGACCAAACAGCCACTTCACCAGCGCATGGCACAACATAGAAGAGCCACCTCCACAGGACAAGACTCAGCAGTTCATCTGCATCTAAAGGACAAAGGACACTCTTTGAGGATGCCAATGTTCACATTTTGGACAGATGGAGGAGTGAAAGAAGCCATTTACGTCCACTGTGAGCGACCATCTTTGAACAGAGGCGGTGGTTTACGACACCAACTGTCTGCCATCTATAATCCAGTTTTGAGTTCCCTCTCCAGACACCGTAACGTCCACTCACATCCTGGGAGTGGGCGTGGGTGATTTCCTGACCTCAGGAAATCACATGATAGGGTGGGGCCAGGTTTCACAATGAGCTCACCCGAAACCCTGGCTGATTGGGACCCACACCCACTTTCACACCTTGGCTCATGTGATTAGGTAGAGGATCATCAGGGGGTTCTTTGTCCCTCTTTGGGGGGAAACTCCCACTGGGTTTAAATCTGGGACTCTCCACCATTGACCCTTAGAACTGAAGAAGCTTCTCGGATGAGAGGTGAAACGTCTTCAAGGAACTCAAAGAAGTCCAGACGCTTTTCTTTCCAAGCTCCTTAGACTTCACTTGTGTTAATTACATTTTATTTGTTGTTGTTTTCTTTTAGATTTATATGCAGTGATTGGATGTGGTGGAGCTTTGTTAACCGTGTGGAAAACATCTGTTTGTGATGATATTTACAATGAGGCTTTAAGGTGACAGTTTCCATGTAATTTCAATCCTCTTACTAAGCAAAAACATGTTTGCAATTAACATGTTTTTTCAGTTTTGTCTTTTGGATTTATGGTTAACATTCCTCTGTGACAGCAAATACTAAACTGGTCCAAGTAACCAGCATATCATTGGTCAAAGGCAAAAAGGACCACATGTCACACTAGCAATGAATTTTTGACTGTGTTTGTGTTAGTATAGAGTAGGTCTAACAGTGGTTTTCCACAT
This sequence comes from Aulonocara sp. 'chitande type north' Nkhata Bay, assembly GCF_057382095.1. NCBI lineage: Eukaryota > Metazoa > Chordata > Actinopteri > Cichliformes > Cichlidae > Aulonocara > Aulonocara sp. 'chitande type north' Nkhata Bay. The sequence goes on from NC_141360.1 coordinate 24,475,140, forward strand.
CTGCTCTAATATATATAGATAATGGGTCAGACATATAAAGTCATTTTGAAAAGTTCATAAAGGTCATTTATATGTGTTCCTCTTTATCATTTTATATCAGGTCACACAGCTGACTTGAGTTTTGATCAGAGTAGAACCATAACATTCATGCTAATGGTTCTACTGTTTACAGTTACTTTATGATGGATTTCACCCTGGTCACAGCACTATGTGAAAAGCTGTTAGAGGTAAAGTTAAGCCAATTAATACATCATCATAAGTCACTCTCTAACGCGGGGCAGTGATTATTATTCACTGTAATTTATTCCACAACAATGTTCTTTATTTGATTCTTTAAATATGCACATCGATTGTTTAGCTCTGTGACTCTCCACACCTGAAATATATCACAATGTGGACTTCATTTCGACAGTATTTTGTAGATTGGTACCATATTTATCATCGAATCATCTTGTGCACTTATTAACTAAATGTTGTTTGTTTGTTTTTTTTGTTTGTTTGTTTGGGGGTTGTTGTTGCCATTTTTACCTTTCACCAACTGTGTAAATTCTGCAATTTTACCTTGGTTTTGTTTCACATCAGTTTATCTGCTGGCTGGTATTCCTGTCTTCCTTCTCTCACCCCAACCGGTCGCAGCAGATGGCCGCCCCTCCCTGAGCCTGGTTCTGCTGGAGGTTTCTTCCTGTTAATAGGGAGTTTTTCCTTCCCACTGTCGCCAAAGTGCTTGCTCATAGGGGGTCATATGTCATATGATTGTTGGGTTTTTCTCTGTATCTATGAAGCGCCTTAAGGTGACTTTTGTTGTGATTTGGTGCTATATAAATTGAATTGAATTGGTTTTCTTTCTTTTCTAATGTTTCTGGTCATTTTTCACAGTTAAACAAGTAACTTTGAGGTTACGTCATCGTTTTCAGCTGTTATCTGTATACATTTTTTTCCTAATAATTACATTTCTGCAAAATTATAGCAGTTCTGGTAAGTTGTAATATTTCTGCCAAGTTATTAATTTTTGACTAAATTATTACATTTCTGCTAAGTTGTAGCTTCTGGTAAATTACAACATTTCTGCTGAATTGTTATGTTTCTTCTAAGTTATTGCATTTCTGCTAAGTTGTTACATTTTTGCTAACTTGATGTTGTTCTGCAAAGTTATTAAAATTTCAACAACTTTTTAAACACTGACTTTGATTTCTTCAGCTTCTTCAGCTATTTTCAAGTATTTTCAGCAGACAGCTTCAGCTTTACAGTTTCCTCTAAGTGATTGCAGTTCTGCTAAGTTATTACATTTTAGAAAAGTTCTTTTGCTTCTGCAAAGTTTTTACAATTTCTGCAACTTTTCAGCTTTTTCAGCTACTTTTTGCATACAGCTTCAGCTTTAAGCATCCACACTGCATTTTCGCAGGAAATGCAAATTTTTCTAGTTGTGTGGATGCCTTAATAGGCATCCACACTATTGAGTTCCTCTTGGGACTTCCGTACACTTTTTGGCACTTAACTACTTCCACAATTTTCAGCCGATTTTCACCGTTCAAATTTTAAAATATTCTGCTATTTCTGCTAATTCCTGCTATGTCTTTTGGTATTTTTCACTATTATACTTTTTAAAATATTAAGCTTAATTTGTCCCATTGAAATGAATGGGAAACTTCTGCAATTCTGCTAAAATTTGCTTGTTTCTGAAACTTAACTACTTCCTCATATTTTCACGTAGAACAACCATTCAAACTTTAAAATGTTCTCAAATTATTGGGCTATTCAGGTATGATTCAGCTTTTTCAAATCTTTTACCGTTTTACCTTTATGCCTCTTAAAGTTTTCAGTTGCAAAATTGTGATTTTTCACAAAATACATGCGTTGTTATGGTTGCTATGCACTTGGCTTCCAGTGTGCCACTGAAGGTTTTGCAGTCTTCTCTTCATGTCCGAACAACTTCTTGCTACTTGCTCAATCTTCACTCAACTTCCACAAATTATACATCAAAACATAGGTATTTTTGCTGGGTTTCCGAAAATGTCACTATCATTGTTGTGGTATTCATAGAACTTTTGCAAATCTCCTCAGACCAACACAATGTCGGAAAACTCTCCATATAAAGTCAATGGAGAGTTTGTTCAAAATCACCGCTGCATTTCTGTAATGAGAGGCATATTCGAATCGTCATATCTCCTTAACGAAGCAAAGTTAAGACATGAGGCTTGTCCCGGTATATCTTCAGACACTCGTGACGCTCACAATTCAAGAATTTCTTTCTCACGAATTACCGTTCTGAAATGAGTTGGACTTGTTTGAGGGTAGGAAATTCGTCCGTCGCTCAGATTTCTTCAAATTTCAAACCCTGGAAATGAACCACTTTTTTCTCTCGTCATAACTTTTTGTTGGATTTCCACAGAGACCTGAAAATTTCCATGACTGTTCACCAAAGCCTGCTGTCTCTTACGGTGAAAGAATGATATCGATACTCCAAATAGATTTCGAGTTACAAAGCGTTGTTTGAGGGCAAGTCAAGCCAGTTTTTGCTTCGCTCTACTCAGTTATGGTGCATTAGAAGTCAAATATCTTTAATAATTCACATTTTAATGATAAATTGTCAACACTGGAAGATTCCCCCATCTCTTCTGAACAAAACGGTGTAAGAATGACCGCTCTAGCCCCTACGGTTAGGAAATTATGGTCATTTGTTTGAGGGGAGTCGTCATTATGAGAAATAGGCTGCAATAATCCTGTGCCTCTCTGTGCTGCGTGTGTAAATAGATGCACCTGTTTTGGCGGGAAAAAGTACACAGGCTCTCTGATTGGTGGATTCAAATTCAGCAGCTCCCAGGCTGACCTAGAAACTTACTTCTCTCTCCCTGTGCATTTTTTTGCTGATTTTTTCATTTAACAAGTATATTTGAGGGACCCTCAGCATGTTCAGCATTTTTTCAGCTGTCCATTTTGCTTTTCCAATTTTTCTGTTTAACTTATTACTATTGTGTTAAATCATACTATTTCTGCTATTTTATAAGATTTGTGCAAAATATAGTATTTCTGCCAAATATAGTATTTCTGATTATTTATAGTTTTTCTACTAAATCATAGTACAGTATTTCTGCTTTTTATAGGATTTGTGCTAAAACATAGTATTTCTACTAAATGTAGTATTTATGCTTAATCATACTATTTCTGCTTTTCATAGAATTTGTGCCTAATATAGTATTTCTGCTAAATTACAGTATTTATGCTTTTTATACTATTTGTGCTAAAACATAGTATTTCTACTAAATGTAGTATTTATGCTTAATCATACTATTTCTGCTTTTTATAGGATTTGTGCCTAATATAGTATTTCTGCTTTTTATAGGATTTTTGCTCAAACATAGTATTTCTACTAAATGTAGTGTTTATGCTTAATCATACTATTTCTGCTTTTTATAGGATTTGTGCTTAATATAGTATTTCTGCTAAATTATAGTATTTCTGCTTTTTATAGTATTTGTGCTAAAACATAGTATTTCTACTAAATGTAGTGTTTATGCTTAATCATACTATTTCTGCTTTTTATAGGATTTGTGCTTAATATAGTATTTCTGCTAAATTATAGTATTTCTGCTAAATTATAGTATTTGTGCTAAAACATAGTATTTCTACTAAATGTAGTATTTATGCTTAATCATAGTATTTCTATATATTTCTGCCAGGTCCCCAGGCAGCCAATCCTCTGTGAGGACTGAGACATTCAAATTTTCAAATCAGGGCCTGCACGGCTTCCCAGCCAATCATATATGTGTCCTGAGGCATTCAAATTTGCATATTGGGGAATTCGTGGCTTCTAAGTCAACAAGTCATCCATGTCATATATCTCTAAAAATTCATATTTTAATGATAAATTGTCAACACTTGAAGATTCCCCCATCTCTTCTGAACAAAACGGTGTAAGAATGACCGCTCTAGCCCCTACGGTTAGGAAATTATGGTCATTTGTTTGAGGGGAGTCGTCATTATGAGAAATAGACTGCAATCCGGTTGTTCAGTGATGACGCGACGAATCCTACTTCCGGATCTAAAGTAGTCTGCGTTTAATATGGCATTTGTGTTGTTAACATGTTTAATGTTATGTATTTTCTTCTATTTGATCTCAAAAAGCTCCTAAAACAGTCAGCGATCACTGTTGACCTCCCTCAGCTTTTATTACCGCTAATCATTTATTTAAGCTCAGTTTTTAAAACCTTAGGATGTAACTACAGCCCAGCCCATGCAGCAGTATATGAATGACTAACCTCGTATTGTGGATGGATTATCTCAGTTGTTCTCCTGGCTGAAGTTTGGTCCGTTTACAGCATCCTGCCATGCAATTACATTTGTTCCTGACCACCGAGAACACTCACGGTAACTTTTATCAAGTGGAAAAAAAGTTAGCTTGTTTATATTATGCTAACATAGCTGTGTCGCTAGCGGTCACGTAGCACATCATTATATACCAGCTAGCCAAACTTCAGTAACCCTACAAACGTCACTGCTGTTTAGCTTTCTGTCTTCATTTATGTTGGAAGTGATAACAGAGCTGTACGTTTTAATTTGTTTCCAAAACCCTGCAGTCAGGACATGCTATATTGTATTTAGATAGAAGCTAGCGAGCTAACTCCCTGCTAACTTCTAACTCCGTTAAATGTCATAAATTCTGTTTTCATGGATGCCTGGATGTTAAACTCAATTGTTACACCTGGTAGAGCAGAACGGTGATCATTTTATTAAAGATGAAAGACTTTAGACAGTTTTTCAACTCACAGTAATGCCATAGTGATCATTTGATATATGGACCTGCAGCGGAGTTTAGACCCAGACACGGCTAGTGACGTCAGACTGAACAACCGGATAATCCTGTGTCTCTCTGTGCTGCGTGTGTAAATAGATGCACCTGTTTTGGCGGGAAAAAGTGCACAGGCTCTCTGATTGGTGGATTCAAATTCAGCAGCTCCCAGGCTGACTGAGCTAGAAACTTACTTCTCTCTCCCTGTGTGTGTGTGTGTGTGTGTGTGTGTGTGTGACAGAGAGAGAGAGAGAGAGAGAGAGAGAGAGAGAGAGAGAGAGAAGGCCTTTTAATGGGATGATCTCATTCTAAGATTCAAATTCAATATATTTAGACTGGTTGACTGAATTGGATCTTGTGTGTGTGTCTCTCTGTGCATGTGTGTTTCCTTATGTGTACATATTTCTGATTGTGTGGCTGTTATATATTTTTTTGCTGATTTTTTTCATTTAACAAGTATATTTGAGGGACCCTCAGCATGTTCAGCATTTCTTCAGCTGTCCATTTTGCTTTTCCAATTTTTCTGTTTAACTTATTACTATTGTGCTAAATCATACTATTTCTGCTATTTTATAAGATTTGTGCTTAATATACTATTTCTGCTTTTAATAGGATTTGTGCTTAATACAGTATTTCTGCTTTTTATAGGATTTGTGCTTAATATACTATTTCTGCTTTTTATAGGATTTGTGCTTAATATAGTATTTCTGCTAAATGTAGTATTTATGCTTAATCATACTATTTCTATATATTTCTGCCAGGCAGCCAATCCTCTGTGCGGACTCAGACACATATCACATATCAGGGCCTGCACGGCTTCCCAGCCAGCCAATCATGTCTGAGGTCTTCCGTTTCCTCTCTCGTCATATCTCAGCGACGGTTGTACAAAGAGCAATGAAAATCGCAGTCAAAGTACACCAAAGTCCGCTGATTCACCCAGTACAAGAATTATGCCTCTAGTCCACCTAGTTTTTGAGTTACACAACGTTTTGTAACTCCAAAAAACGGCGTTTTTCGCCTCTCACCGGGATCTAATTCTGACTGCTCATCACCCTGTTTTTCAAAACGGCTCCTCTCTTTCCCAGTGGCGCAGTTGGTAATGACACGGGTCTGCAAGCCAAAGATCGTGGGTTCGATTCCACCTTGGTCAACATGTTTTTTTCCCTACAAATTAATACACTGTCACAGACCAGTAATTCATATTCATCATTTATTACAATTCTGCAAACTTTTATGATTTTACCAGCTTTTCTAATATGGACCTCACATTCTTAACACTCCATGGCACAAATACTCTTCCCTTTAGGCTCTGTGTGTGTGTATCAATATTTCTCCCATTTTAAAGTATTACTCCTCCATAATTGTATTTCTGTTAAATCAAAGTACTTTTACTACATCTTAGTACTTCTGCTCAATCATAGTATTTCTGCTAAATCATTGTTATTATGCTATATTGTAGTATTTCTGCTCAATCATACTATTTCTACTATATTATATTTTTCTTTCTAAATATAGCATTTCTGCTATATAATTGTATTTCTGCTATGTTATAATATTTGTGCTAAACCAGAGTATTTGTGCTGTATCATAGTATTTCTGCCAAATTATAATATTTGTGCTAAAACAGTCTTAATTTAAAATTACAATATTCATAGTTCATCACAGTGTCTCTGGTAAATCACAGTATTTCTGCTATGTTGTACTATTTTTCTAAATCATAGTGTTTCTGTAATGCTTAAGTATTTTTGTCTAAATATATTCTTTCTGTTATCTTATACTATTTCTCCTAAATTCTTGTATTTTTGAGAAGTTATCATGTTTCTGGTAAGTTACAATATTTCTGCTAAGTTCTGCTATGCTATTGTATTTCTGCCAAGTATTATGTTTCCTCTAAGATATTGCAGTTCTGCTAAGTTATTCCATTTTAGCAAAGTTCCTTTGCTTCTGCAAAGTTTTTACAATTTCTGCAACTTTTCAGCTTTTTCAGCTACTTTTTGCATACAGCTTCAGCTTTAAAGCATCCACACTGCATTTTCGCAGGAAATGCTAATTTTTCTAGTTATTATTATTATTCTGGGTGTTTCCGTACACTTTTCGCCGTTAAACTACTTCCACAATTTTCAGCCGATTTTCACCGTTCAAATTTTAAACTATTCAACTATTTTTGCTAATTTCTGCTATGATTTTTGCTATTTTTAACTATTATACTTTTTAAAATATTCCACTTTTTTCCTTTAATTTGTCCCATTGAAATGAATGGAAATCTTCCAAAATTCTGCTAAATTTTGCTTGTTTTTGAAACTTAACTACTTCCTCATACTTTCACCTAGAACAACCATTCAAACTTTAAAATGTTCACAAATTATTGGGCTATTCAGGTATGATTCAGCTTTTTCAAATCTTTTACTGTTTTACTTTTATGCCTCTTAAAGTTTTGAGTTGCAAAATTGTGATTTTTCACAAAATACATGCGTTGTTATGGTTGCTATGCTCTTGGCTTCCAGTGTGTCACTGAAGCTTTTGCAGTCTTCTCTTCATGTCCGAACAACTTCCTGCTACTTGCTCAATTTTCACTCAACTTCCACAAATTATACATCAAAACGTAGGCATTTTTGCTGGCTTTCAGAAAATGTCACTATCATTGTTGTGGTATTCATAGAACTTTCGCAAATCTCCTCAGACTAACACAAGGTCAGAAAACTGTCCATATAAAGTCAATGGAGAGCTTGTTCAAAATCACCGCTGCATTTCTGTAATGAGAGGCATATTCGAATCGTCATATCTCCTTAACGAAGCAAAGTTAAGACATGAGGCTTGTCCCGGTATATCTTCAGACACTCCTGACGCTCACAATTCAAGAATTTCTTTCTCACCTATTACCGTTCTGAAATGAGTTGGACTTGTTTGAGGGTAGGAAATTCGTCCTTCGCTCAGATTTCTTCAGATTTCAAAGTCTGGAAATGAACCACTTTTTTCTCTCGTCATAACTTTTTGTTGGATTTCCACAGCGACCTGAAAATTTCCATGATTGTTCACCAAAGCCTGCTGTCTCTTACGGTGAAAGAATGATATCGATACTCCAAACAGATTTCAAGTTACAAACCGTTGTTTGAGGGCAAGTCAAGGCAGTTTTTGCTTCGCTCTACTCAGTTATGCTGCATTACAAGTCAAATATCTTTAATAATTCATATTTTAATGATAAATTGTTAACACTGGAAGATTCCCCCATCTCTTCTGAACAAAACGGTGTAAGAATGACCGCTCTAGCCCCTACGGTTAGGAAATTATGGTCATTTGTTTGAGGGGAGTCGTCACTATGAAAAGTAGGCTGCAATAATCCTGTGCCTCTCTGTGCCTGCGTGTGTAAAAAGGTGCACCTCTTTTGGCGGGAAAACGTAAACAGGCACTCTGATTGGTGGATTCAAATTCAGCAGCTCCCAGGCTGACCTAGAAACTTACTTCTCTCTCCCTGTGTGTCTGTGTGTGTGTGTGTGTCTGTGTGTGACAGAGAGAGAGAGAGAGAGAGAGAGAGAGAGAAAGCCTTTTAATGGGATGATCTCATTCTAAGATTCTAATTTAATATATTTAGACTGGGTGACTGAATTTGATCTTGGTAGTGTGTCTCTCTGTGCATGTGTGTTTCCTTATGTGTACATATTTGTGATTGTGTGGCTGTTATAGATTTTTTTGCTAATTTTTTTCATTTAACAAGTATATTTGAGGGACCCTCAGCATGTTCAGCATTTTTTCAGCTGTCCATTTTGCTTTTCCAGTTTTTCTGTTTAAGTTATTACTATTGTGCTAAATCATACTGTTTCTGCTATTTTATAAGATTTGTGCTTAATATACTATTTCTGCTTTTATAGGATTTGTGCTTAATATAGTATTTCTGCTAAATTTAGTATTTCTGATTAATTATAGTTTTTCTACTAAATCATAGTACAGTATTTCTGCTTTTTATGGGATTTGTGCTAAAACAAAGTATTTCTACTAAATGTAGTATTTGTGCTTAATCATACCATTTCTGCTTTTTATAGGATTTGTGCTTAATATAGTATTTCTGCTAAATTATAGTATTTCTGCCAAATTATAATATTTGTGCTAAAACATAGTCTCAATTTAAAATTACAATATTCATAGTTCATCACAGTGTCTCTGGTAAATCACAATATTTCTGCTCTGTTGTACTATTTTTCTAAATCATAGTGTTTCTGTAATGTTTAAGTATTTTTGGCTAAATATATTCTTTCTGTTATCTTATACTATTTCTCCTAAATTCTTGTATTTTTGAGAAGTTATCATGTTTCTGGTAAGTTACAATATTTCTGCTAAATTCTGCTATGCTATTGTATTTCTGCCAAGTATTATGTTTCCTCTAAGATATTGCAGTTCTGCTAAGTTATTCCATTTTAGCAAACTTCTTTTGCTTCTGCAAAGTTTTTACAATTTCTGCAACTTTTCAGCTTTTTCAGCTACTTTTTGCATACAGCTTCAGCTTTAAGCATCCACACTGCATTTTCGCAGGAAATGCAAATTTTTCTAGTTCTTTATTATTATTATTGTGTGGATGCTTTAAGCATCCACACTATAGAGTTCCTGTTTCTCTTTATTCTTTATTGTGTGGATGCTTTAAGCATCCACACTATTGAGTTCCTCTTGGGACTTCCGTACACTTTTTGGCACTTAACTACTTCCACAATTTTCAGCCGATTTTCACCGTTCAAATTTTAAAATATTCTGCTATTTCTGCTAATTCCTGCTATGTCTTTTGGTATTTTTCACTATTATACTTTTTAAAATATTAAGCTTAATTTGTCCCATTGAAATGAATGGGAAACTTCTGCAATTCTGCTAAAATTTGCTTGTTTCTGAAACTTAACTACTTCCTCATATTTTCACGTAGAACAACCATTCAAACTTTAAAATGTTCTCAAATTATTGGGCTATTCAGGTATGATTCAGCTTTTTCAAATCTTTTACCGTTTTACCTTTATGCCTCTTAAAGTTTTCAGTTGCAAAATTGTGATTTTTCACAAAATACATGTGTTGTTATGGTTGCTATGCACTTGGCTTCCAGTGTGCCACTGAAGGTTTTGCAGTCTTCTCTTCATGTCCGAACAACTTCTTGCTACTTGCTCAATCTTCACTCAACTTCCACAAATTATACATCAAAACATAGGTATTTTTGCTGGGTTTCCGAAAATGTCACTATCATTGTTGTGGTATTCATAGAACTTTCGCAAATCTCCTCAGACCAACACAATGTCGGAAAACTCTCCATATAAAGTCAATGGAGAGTTTGTTCAAAATCACCGCTGCATTTCTGTAATGAGAGGCATATTCGAATCGTCATATCTCCTTAACGAAGCAAAGTTAAGACATGAGGCTTGTCCCGGTATATCTTCAGACACTCGTGACGCTCACAATTCAAGAATTTCTTTCTCACGTATTACCGTTCTGAAATGAGTTGGACTTGTTTGAGGGTAGGAAATTCGTCCGTCGCTCAGATTTCTTCAAATTTCAAACCCTGGAAATGAACCACTTTTTTCTCTCGTCATAACTTTTTGTTGGATTTCCACAGAGACCTGAAAATTTCCATGACTGTTCACCAAAGCCTGCTGTCTCTTACGGTGAAAGAATGATATCGATACTCCAAATAGATTTTGAGTTACAAAGCGTTGTTTGAGGGCAAGTCAAGCCAGTTTTTGCTTCGCTCTACTCAGTTATGGTGCATTAGAAGTCAAATATCTTTAATAATTCATATTTTAATGATAAATTGTAAACACTGGAAGATTCCCCCATCTCTTCTGAACAAAACGGTGTAAGAATGACCGCTCTAGCCCCTACGGTTTGGAAATTATGGTCATTTGTTTGAGGGGAATCCTCACTATGAGAAATAGGCTGCAATAATCCTGTGCCTCTCTGTGCTGCGTGTGTAAAAAGATGCACATGTTTTGGCGGGAAAAAGTACACAGGCTCTCTGATTGGTGGATTCAAATTTAGCAGCTCCCAGGCTGACCTAGAAACTTACTTCTCTCTCCCTGTGCATTTTTTTGCTGATTTTTTCATTTAACAAGTATATTTGAGGGACCCTCAGCATGTTCATCATTTTTTCAGCTGTCCATTTTGCTTTTCCAATTTTTCTGTTTAACTTATTACTATTGTGCTAAATCATACTATTTCTGCTATTTTATAAGATTTGTGCTTAATATACTATTTCTGCTTTTATAGGATTTGTGCTTAATATAGTATTTCTGCTTTTTATAAGATTTGTGCTTAATATAGTATTTCTGCTAAATGTAGTATTTATGCTTAATCATACTATTTCTGCTTTTCATAGGATTTGTGCTTAATATAGTATTTCTGCAAAATGTAGTATTTCTGAATAATTATAGTTTTTCTACTAAATCATAGTACAGTATTTCTGCTTTTTATGGGATTTGTGCTTAATATAGTATTTCTGCTAAATTATAGTATTTCTGCCAAATTATAATATTTGTGCTAAAACATAGTCTTAATTTAAAATTACAATATTCATAGTTCATCACAGTGTCTCTGGTAAATCACAATATTTCTGCTCTGTTGTACTATTTTTCTAAATCATAGTGTTTCTGTAATGTTTAAGTATTTTTGTCTAAATATATTCTTTCTGTTATCTTATACTATTTCTCCTAAATTCTTGTATTTTTGAGAAGTTATCATGTTTCTGGTAAGTTACAATATTTCTGCTAAATTCTGCTATGCTATTGTATTTCTGCCAAGTATTATGTTTCCTCTAAGATATTGCAGTTCTGCTAAGTTATTCCATTTTAGCAAACTTCTTTTGCTTCTGCAAAGTTTTTACAATTTCTGCAACTTTTCAGCTTTTTCAGCTAGTTTTTGCATACAGCTTCAGCTTTAAGCATCCACACTGCATTTTCGCAGGAAATGCAAATTTTTCTAGTTGTGTGGATGCTTTAAGCATCCACACTATTGAGTTCCTGTTTCTCTTTATTCTTTATACTTTATTCTAGTTGCTTCCGTACACTTTTCGCCGTTAAACTACTTCCACAATTTTCAGCCGATTTTCACCGTTCAAATTTTAAACTATTCAGCTATTTTTGCTAATTCCTGCTACGATTTTTGCTATTTTTAACTATTATACTTTTTAAAATATTAAGCTTTTTTCCTTTAATTTGTCCCATTGAAATGAATGGGAAACTTCAGCAATTCTGCTAAAATTTGCTTGTTTTTGAAACTTAACTACTTCCTCATATTTTCACCTAGAACAACCATTCAAACTTTAAAATGTTCACAAATTATTGGGCTATTCAGGTATGATTCAGCTTTTTCAAATCTTTTACTGTTTTACTTTTATGCCTCTTAAAGTTTTGAGTTGCAAAATTGTGATTTTTCACAAAATACATGTGTTGTTATGGTTGCTATGCTCTTGGCTTCCAGTGTGCCACTGAAGGTTTTGCAATTTTCACTTCATGTCCGAACAACTTCCTGCTACTTGCTCAATTTTCACTCAACTTCCACAAATTATACATCAAAACGTAGGTATTTTTGCTGGCTTTCAGAAAATGTCACCATCATTGTTGTGGGATTTATAGAATTTTTGCAAATCTCCTCAGACTAACACAAGGTCAGAAAACTCTCCATATAAAGTGAATGGAGAGCTTGTTCAAAATCACCGCTGGATTTCTGTAATGAGAGGCATATTCGAATCGTCATATCTCCTTAACGAAGCAAAGTTAAGACATGAGGCTTGTCCCCGAATATCTTCAGACACCCCTGACACTCACAATTCAAGAATTTCTTTCTCACCTATTACCGTTCTGAAATGAGTTGGACTTGTTTGAGGGTAGGAAATTCGTCCTTCGCTCAGATTTCTTCAGATTTCAAACTGTGGAAATGAACCACTTTTTTCTCTCGTCATAACTTTTTGTTGGATTTCCACAGAGACCTGAAAATTTCCATGATTGTTCACCAAAGCCTGCTGTCTCTTACGGTGAAAGAATGATATCGATACTCCAAATAGATTTCGAGTTAGAAAGCGTTGTTTGAGGGCAAGTCAAGGCAGTTTTTGCTTCGCTCTACTCAGTTATGGTGCATTACAAGTCAAATATCTTTAATAATTCATATTTTAATGATAAATTGTAAACACTGGAAGATTCCCCCATCTCTTCTGAACAAAACGGTGTAAGAATGACCGCTCTAGCCCCTACGGTTTGGAAATTATGGTCATTTGTTTGAGGGGAGTCCTCACTATGAGAAATAGGCTGCAATAATCCTGTGCCTCTCTGTGCTGCGTGTGTAAAAAGAGGCACATGTTTTGGCGGGAAAAAGTACACAGGCTCTCTGATTGGTGGATTCAAATTCAGCAGCTCCCAGGCTGACCTAGAAACTTACTTCTCTCTCCCTGTGCATTTTTTTGCTGATTTTTTCATTTAACAAGTATATTTGAGGGACCCTCAGCATGTTCAGCATTTTTTCAGCTGTCCATTTTGCTTTTCCAATTTTTCTGTTTAACTTATTACTATTGTGCTAAATAATACTATTTCTGCTATTTTATAAGATTTGTGCCTAATATAGTATTTCTGCTAAATTACAATATTTCTGCTTTTTATACTATTTGTGCTAAAACATAGTATTTCTACTAAATGTAGTATTTATGCTTAATCATACTATTTCTGCTTTTTATGGGATTTGTGCCTAATATAGTATTTCTGCTTTTTATAGGATTTTTGCTCAAACATAGTATTTCTACTAAATGTAGTATTTATGCTTAATCATCCTATTTCTGCTTTTTATAGGATTTGTGCTAAAACATAGTATTTCTACTAAATGTAGTATTTATGCTTAATCATAGTATTTCTATATATTTCTGCCAGGTCCCCAGGCAGCCAATCCTCTGTGAGGACTGAGAAATTCAAATTTTCAAATCAGGGCCTGCACGGCTTCCCAGCCAATCATATATGTGTCCTGAGGCATTCAAATTTGCATATTGGGGCCTTCATGGCTTCTAAGCCAGCCAATCATATCTGAGGGCTGAGGAATTCAAATCCACAAATCAGGGCCTGCACGGCTTCCCAGCCAGCCAATCATATATGTGGTCTCAGGCATTCATATTTGCATATTGGGGAATTCGTGGCTTCTAAGTCAACAAGTCATCCATGTCATATATCTCTAAAAATTCACATTTTAATGATAAATTGTTAACACTGGAAGATTCCCCCATCTCTTCTGAACAAAACAGTGTAAGAATGACCGCTCTAGCCCCTACGGTTAGGAAATTATGGTCATTTGTTTGAGGGGAGTCCTCACTATGAGAAATAGGCTGCAATAATCCTGTGCCTCTCTGTGCTGCTGCGTGTGTAAAAAGATGCACCTGTTTTGGCGGGAAAACGTAAACAGCCACTCTGATTGGTGGATTTAAATTCGGCAGCTCTCTCCCTCTGTGTGTGTGTGTGTGTGTGTGTGTGTGTGTGTGTGTGTGTGTGTGTGTGTTTAGTGGGAGAGAGAGGACCCTGCCCTTATTTGGCAGCATGTCATTGTAGGATTTAAATTGAATATAGTTAGACTGGTTGACTGGATTAGAGCCTGTGTTTGTGTGTCCCTCTGTGCATTTGTGTTTCAATATGCCTCCATATTTGTAATTTTGTAAGTTATTACTATTCTGCTAAATCATAGTATTTCTGGTACTTTTCGGTACTTGTGCTAAATACAGTATTTCTGCTAAATCATACTATTTCTGCTTTTCATAAGATTTGTGCCTAATATAGTATTTCTGCTAAATTATAGTATTTATTATTTTTATAGGATTTGTGCCAAACATAGTATTTCTGCTAAATTATAGTATTTCTGCTTTTTATACTATTTGTGCCTAATATAGTATTTCTGCTTTTTATAGGATTTGTACCTAATATAGTATTTCTGCTTTTTATAGGATTTGTGCTAAAACATAGTATTTCTACTAAATGTAGTATTTATGCTTAATCATAGTATTTCTATATATTTCTGCCAGGTCCCCAGGCAGCCAATCCTCTGTGAGGACTGAGAAATTCAAATTTTCAAATCAGGGCCTGCACGGCTTCCCAGCCAATCATATATGTGTCCTGAGGCATTCAAATTTGCATATTGGGGCCTTCATGGCTTCTAAGCCAGCCAATCATATCTGAGGGCTGAGGAATTCAAATCCACAAATCAGGAACTGCACAGCTTCCCAGCCAGCCAATCATGTATGTGGGCTCCAGGTATTCAAATTTGCATATTGGGGAATTCGTGGCTTCTAAGTCAACAAGTCATCCATGTCATATATCTCTAAAAATTCATATTTTAATGATAAATTGTCAACACTTGAAGATTCCCCCATCTCTTCTGAACAAAACGGTGTAAGAATGACCGTTCTAGCCCCTACGGTTAGGAAATTACGGTCATTTGTTTGAGGGGAGTCGTCACTATGAGAAATAGACTGCAAAAATCCTGTGTCTCTCTCTGCTGCGTGTGTAAACAGATGCACCTGTTTTGGGGGGGAAAAGTGCACAGCCTCTCTGATTGGTGGATTCAAATTCACCAGCTCCCAGGCTGACCTAGAAACTTACTTCTCTCTCCCTGTGTGTGTGTGTGTGTGTGTGACAGAGAGAGAGAGAGAGGGAGAGAGAGAGAGAGAGAGAGAGAGAGAGAGAAAGGCTTTTAATGGGATGATCTCATTCTAAGATTTAAATTCAATATATTTAGACTGGTTGACTGAATTGGATCTTGTGTGTGGGTCTCTCTGTGCATGTGTGTTTCCTCATGTGTACATATTTGTGATTGTGTGGCTGTAATAAATGTTTTTGCAGATTTTTGTCATTTAACAAGTATATTTGAGGGACCCTCAGCATGTTCAGCATTTTTTCAGCTGTCCATTTTGCTTTTCCAATTTTTCTGTTTAACTTATTACTATTGTGCTAACTCATACTATTTCTGCTATTTTATAAGATTTGTGCTTAATATACTATTTCTGCTTTTATAGGATTTGTGCTTAATATAGTATTTCTGCTAAATGTAGTATTTATGCTTAATCATACTATTTCTGCTTTTCATAGTATTTGTGCTTAATATAGTATTTCTGCTAAATTTAGTATTTCTGATTAATTATAGTTTTTCTACTAAATCATAGTACAGTATTTCTGCTTTTTATGGGATTTGTGCTAAAACAAAGTATTTCTACTAAATGTAGTATTTGTGCTTAATCATACCATTTCTGCTTTTTATAGGATTTGTGCTTAATATAGTATTTCTGCTAAATTATAGTATTTCTGCCAAATTATAATATTTGTGCTAAAACATAGTCTCAATTTAAAATTACAATATTCATAGTTCATCACAGTGTCTCTGGTAAATCACAATATTTCTGCTCTGTTGTACTATTTTTCTAAATCATAGTGTTTCTGTAATGTTTAAGTATTTTTGGCTAAATATATTCTTTCTGTTATCTTATATTATTTCTCCTAAATTCTTGTATTTTTGAGAAGTTATCATGTTTCTGGTAAGTTACAATATTTCTGCTAAATTCTGCTATGCTATTGTATTTCTGCCAAGTATTATGTTTCCTCTAAGATATTGCAGTTCTGCTAAGTTATTCCATTTTAGCAAACTTCTTTTGCTTCTGCAAAGTTTTTACAATTTCTGCAACTTTTCAGCTTTTTCAGCTACTTTTTGCATACAGCTTCAGCTTTAAGCATCCACACTGCATTTTCGCAGGAAATGCAAATTTTTCTAGTTGTGTGGATGCTTTAAGCATCCACACTATTGAGTTCCTGTTTCTCTTTATTCTTTATTATTATTATTCTAGTTGCTTCCGTACACTTTTCGCCGTTTAACTACTTCCACAATTTTCAGCCGATTTTCACCGTTCAAATTTTAAACTATTCTGCTATTTTTGCTAATTCCTGCTACGATTTTTGCTATTTTTAACTATTATACTTTTTAAAATATTCCACTTTTTTCCTTTAATTTGTCCCATTGAAATGAATGGGAAACTTCTGCAATTCTGCTAAAATTTGCTTGTTTTTGAAACTTAACTACTTCCTCATATTTTCACCTAGAACAACCATTCAAATTTTAAAATGTTCACAAATTATTGGGCTATTCAGGTATGATTCAGCTTTTTCAAATCTTCTACTGTTTTACTTTTATGCCTCTTAAAGTTTTGAGTTGCAAAATTGTGATTTTTCACAAAATACATGCGTTGTTATGGTTGCTATGCTCTTGGCTTCCAGTGTGTCACTGAAGGTTTTGCAGCCTTCTCTTCATGTCCGAACAACTTCCTGCTACTTGCTCAATTTTCACTCAACTTCCACAAATTATACATCAAAACGTAGGTATTTTTGCTGGCTTTCAGAAAATGTCACCATCATTGTTGTGGGATTTATAGAATTTTTGCAAATCTCCTCAGACTAACACAAGGTCAGAAAACTCTCCATATAAAGTGAATGGAGAGCTTGTTCAAAATCACCGCTGGATTTCTGTAATGAGAGGCATATTCGAATCGTCATATCTCCTTAACGAAGCAAAGTTAAGACATGAGGCTTGTCCCCGAATATCTTCAGACACCCCTGACGCTCACAATTCAAGAATTTCTTTCTCACCTATTACCGTTCTGAAATGAGTTGGACTTGTTTGAGGGTAGGAAATTCGTCCTTCGCTCAGATTTCTTCAGATTTCAAACTGTGGAAATGAACCACTTTTTTCTCTCGTCATAACTTTTTGTTGGATTTCCACAGAGACCTGAAAATTTCCATGATTGTTCACCAAAGCCTGCTGTCTCTTACGGTGAAAGAATGATATCGATACTCCAAATAGATTTCGAGTTAGAAAGCGTTGTTTGAGGGATAGTCAAGGCAGTTTTTGCTTCGCTCTACTCAGTTATGGTGCATTACAAGTCAAATATCTTTAATAATTCATATTTTAATGATAAATTGTAAACACTGGAAGATTCCCCCATCTCTTCTGAACAAAACGGTGTAAGAATGACCGCTCTAGCCCCTACGGTTTGGAAATTATGGTCATTTGTTTGAGGGGAGTCCTCACTATGAGAAATAGGCTGCAATAATCCTGTGCCTCTCTCTGTGCTGCGTGTGTAAAAAGGATGCACCTGTTTTGGCGGGAAAAAGTACACAGGCTCTCTGATTGGTGGATTAAAATTCAGCAGCTCCCAGGCTGACCTAGAAACTTACTTCTCTCTCCCTGTGCATTTTCATGCTGATTTTTTCATTTAACAAGTATATTTGAGGGACCCTCAGCATGTTCAGCATTTTTTCAGCTGTCCATTTTGCTTTTCCAATTTTTCTGTTTAACTTATTACTATTGTGCTAAATAATACTATTTCTGCTATTTTATAAGATTTGTGCCTAATATAGTATTTCTGCTAAATTACAATATTTCTGCTTTTTATACTATTTGTGCTAAAACATAGTATTTCTACTAAATGTAGTATTTATGCTTAATCATACTATTTCTGCTTTTTATGGGATTTGTGCCTAATATAGTATTTCTGCTTTTTATAGGATTTTTGCTCAAACATAGTATTTCTACTAAATGTAGTATTTATGCTTAATCATAGTATTTCTATATATTTCTGCCAGGTCCGCAGGCAGCCAATCCTCTGTGAGGACTGAGAAATTCAAATTTTCAAATCAGGGCCTGCACGGCTTCCCAGCCAATCATATATGTGTCCTGAGGCATTCAAATTTGCATATTGGGGCCTTCATGGCTTCTAAGCCAGCCAATCATATCTGAGGGCTGAGGAATTCAAATCCACAAATCAGGGCCTGCACGGCTTCCCAGCCAGCCAATCATATATGTGGTCTCAGGCATTCATATTTGCATATTGGGGAATTCATGGCTTCTAAGTCAACAAGTCATCCATGTCATATATCTCTAAAAATTCACATTTTAATGATAAATTGTTAACACTGGAAGATTCCCCCATCTCTTCTGAACAAAACAGTGTAAGAATGACCGCTCTAGCCCCTACGGTTAGGAAATTATGGTCATTTGTTTGAGGGGAGTCCTCACTATGAGAAATAGGCTGCAATAATCCTGTGCCTCTCTGTGCTGCTGCGTGTGTAAAAAGATGCACCTGTTTTGGCGGGAAAACGTAAACAGCCACTCTGATTGGTGGATTTAAATTCGGCAGCTCTCTCCCTCTGTGTGTGTGTGTGTGTGTGTGTGTGTGTGTGTGTGTGTTTAGTGGGAGAGAGAGGACCCTGCCCTTATTTGGCAGCATGTCATTGTAGGATTTAAATTGAATATAGTTAGACTGGTTGACTGGATTAGAGCCTGTGTTTGTGTGTCCCTCTGTGCATTTCTGTTTCAATATGCCTCCATATTTGTAATTTTGTAAGTTATTACTATTCTGCTGAATCATAGTATTTCTGGTACTTTTCGGTACTTGTGCTAAATACAGTATTTCTGCTAAATCATACTATTTCTGCTTTTCATAAGATTTGTGCCTAATATAGTATTTCTGCTAAATTATAGTATTTATTATTTTTATAGGATTTGTGCCAAACATAGTATTTCTGCTAAATTATAGTATTTCTGCTTTTTATACTATTTGTGCCTAATATAGTATTTCTGCTTTTTATAGGATTTGTGCCTAATATAGTATTTCTGCTTTTTATAGGATTTGTACCTAATATAGTATTTCTGCTTTTTATAGGATTTGTGCTTAATATAGTATTTCTGCTAAATTATAGTATTTCTGCTTTTTATAGTATTTGTGCTAAAACATAGTATTTCTACTAAATGTAGTATTTATGCTTAATCATAGTATTTCTATATATTTCTGCCAGGTCCCCAGGCAGCCAATCCTCTGTGAGGACTGAGAAATTCAAATTTTCAAATCAGGTCCTGCACGGTTTCCCAGCCAATCATATATGTGTCCTGAGGCATTCAAATTTGCATATTGGGGCCTTCATGGCTTCTAAGCCAGCCAATCATATCTGAGGGCTGAGGAATTCAAATCCACAAATCAGGGCCTGCACAGCTTCCCAGCCAGCCAATCATGTATGTGGGCTCCAGGTATTCAAATTTGCATATTGGGGAATTCGTGGCTTCTAAGTCAACAAGTCATCCATGTCATATATCTCTAAAAATTCATATTTTAATGATAAATTGTCAACACTTGAAGATTCCCCCATCTCTTCTGAACAAAACGGTGTAAGAATGACCGCTCTAGCCCCTATGGTTAGGAAATTATGGTCATTTGTTTGAGGGGAATCCTCACTATGTGAAATAAACTGAAAGAAGCAGGTCTATGTCTCTGTGCTGCGTGTGTAAAAAGATGCACCTGTTTTGGCGGGAAAACGTAAACAGCCTCTCTGATTGGTGGATTCAAATTCAGCAGCTCCCAGGCTGACCTAGAAACTTAGTCCTCTCTCCCTGTGTGTGTGTGTGTGTGTGTGTGTTTAGTGGGAGAGAGAGGACCCTGCCCTTATTTGACAGCATGTCATTGTAGGATTTAAATTGAACATAGTTAGACTGGTTGACTGGATTAGAGCCTGTGTTTGTGTGTCCCTCTGTGCATTTGTGTTTCAATAAGTTATTACTATTCTGCTAAATCATAGTATTTCTGGTACTTTTCGGTACTTGTGCTAAATACAGTATTTCTGCTAAATCATACTATTTCTGCTTTTTATAGGATTTGTGCCTAACATAGTATTTCTGCTAAATTATAGTATTTCTGCTTTTTATAGGATTTGTGCCTAACATAGTATTTCTGCTAAATTATAGTATTTCTGCTTTTTATACTATTTGTTCTAAATTATAGTATTTCTGCTTTTTATAGGATTTGTGCTTAATATAGTATTTCTGCTAAATTATAGTTTTTCTTCTTTTTATAATATTTGTGCTAAAACATAGTATTTCTACTAAATGTAGTATTTATGCTTAATAATAGTATTTCTATATATTTCTGCCAGGTCCCCAGGCAGCCAATCCTCTGTGAGGACTGAGAAATTCAAATTTTCAAATCAGGGCCTGCACAGTTTCCCAGCCAATCAAATAAGTGTCCTGAGGCATTCAAATTTGCATATTGGGGCCTTCGTGGCTTCTAAGCCAGCCAATCATATCTGAGGGCTGAGGAATTCAAATCCACAAATCAGGGCCTGCACGGCTTCCCAGCCAGCCAATCACATATGTGGTCTCAGGCATTCAAATTTGCATATTGGGGAATTCGTGGCTTCTAAGTCAACAAGTCATCCATGTCATATATCTCTAAAAATTCATATTTTAATATTAAATTGTCAACACTTGAAGATTCCCCCATCTCTTCTGAACAAAACGGTGTAAGAATGACCGTTCTAGCCCCTACGGTTAGGAAATTACGGTCATTTGTTTGAGGGGAGTCGTCACTATGAGAAATAGACTGCAAAAATCCTGTGTCTCTCTGTGCTGCTGCGTGTGTAAACAGATGCACCTGTTTTGGTGGGGAAAAGTGCACAGCCTCTCTGATTGGTGGATTCAAATTCACCAGCTCCCAGGCTGACCTAGAAACTTACTTCTCTCTCCCTGTGTGTGTGTGTGTGTGTGTGTGTGTGTGTGTGTGTGTGTGTGACAGAGAGAGAGAGAGAGAGAGAGAGAGAGAGAGAGAGAGAGAGAGAGAGAGAAAGGCTTTTAATGGGATGATCTCATTCTAAGATTTAAATTCAATATATTTAGACTGGTTGACTGAATTGGATCTTGTGTGTGGGTCTCTCTGTGCATGTGTGTTTCCTCATGTGTACATATTTGTGATTGTGTGGCTGTAATAAATTTTTTTGCAGATTTTTGTCATTTAACAAGTATATTTGAGGGACCCTCAGCATGTTCAGCATTTTTTCAGCTGTCCATTTTGCTTTTCCAATTTTTCTGTTTAACTTATTACTATTGTGCTAAATCATACTATTTCTGCTATTTTATAAGATTTGTGCTTAATATACTATTTCTGCTTTTATAGGATTTGTGCTTAATATAGTATTTCTGCTAAATGTAGTATTTATGCTTAATCATACTATTTCTGCTTTTCATAGTATTTGTGCTTAATATAGTATTTCTGCTAAATTATAGTATTTCTGCTTTTTATGGGATTTGTGCTAAAACAAAGTATTTCTACTAAATGTAGTATTTGTGCTTAATCATACCATTTCTGCTTTTTATAGGATTTGTGCTTAATATAGTATTTCTGCTAAATTATAGTATTTCTGCCAAATTATAATATTTGTGCTAAAACATAGTCTCAATTTAAAATTACAATATTCATAGTTCATCACAGTGTCTCTGGTAAATCACAATATTTCTGCTCTGTTGTACTATTTTTCTAAATCATAGTGTTTCTGTAATGTTTAAGTATTTTTGGCTAAATATATTCTTTCTGTTATCTTATACTATTTCTCCTAAATTCTTGTATTTTTGAGAAGTTATCATGTTTCTGGTAAGTTACAATATTTCTGCTAAATTCTGCTATGCTATTGTATTTCTGCCAAGTATTATGTTTCCTCTAAGATATTGCAGTTCTGCTAAGTTATTCCATTTTAGCAAACTTCTTTTGCTTCTGCAAAGTTTTTACAATTTCTGCAACTTTTCAGCTTTTTCAGCTACTTTTTGCATACAGCTTCAGCTTTAAGCATCCACACTGCATTTTCGCAGGAAATGCAAATTTTTCTAGTTATTATTATTATTATTATTATTATTCTGGGTGTTTCCGTACACTTTTCGCCATTAAACTACTTCCACAATTTTCAGCCGATTTTCACCGTTCAAATTTTAAACTATTCAACTATTTTTGCTAATTTCTGCTATGATTTTTGCTATTTTTAACTATTATACTTTTTAAAATATTCCACTTTTTTCCTTTAATTTGTCCCATTGAAATGAATGGAAATCTTCCAAAATTCTGCTAAATTTTGCTTGTTTTTGAAACTTAACTACTTCCTCATACTTTCACCTAGAACAACCATTCAAACTTTAAAATGTTCACAAATTATTGGGCTATTCAGGTATGATTCAGCTTTTTCAAATCTTTTACTGTTTTACTTTTATGCCTCTTAAAGTTTTGAGTTGCAAAATTGTGATTTTTCACAAAATACATGCGTTGTTATGGTTGCTATGCTCTTGGCTTCCAGTGTGCCACTGAAGGTTTTGCAATTTTCTCTTCATGTCCGAACAACTTCCTGCTACTTGCTCAATTTTCACTCAACTTCCACAAATTATACATCAAAACGTAGGCATTTTTGCTGGCTTTCAGAAAATGTCACTATCATTGTTGTGGTATTCATAGAACTTTCGCAAATCTCCTCAGACTAACACAAGGTCAGAAAACTGTCCATATAAAGTCAATGGAGAGCTTGTTCAAAATCACCGCTGCATTTCTGTAATGAGAGGCATATTCGAATCGTCATATCTCCTTAACGAAGCAAAGTTAAGACATGAGGCTTGTCCCGGTATATCTTCAGACACTCCTGACGCTCACAATTCAAGAATTTCTTTCTCACCTATTACCGTTCTGAAATGAGTTGGACTTGTTTGAGGGTAGGAAATTCGTCCTTCGCTCAGATTTCTTCAGATTTCAAAGTCTGGAAATGAACCACTTTTTTCTCTCGTCATAACTTTTTGTTGGATTTCCACAGCGACCTGAAAATTTCCATGATTGTTCACCAAAGCCTGCTGTCTCTTACGGTGAAAGAATGATATCGATACTCCAAACAGATTTCAAGTTACAAACCGTTGTTTGAGGGCAAGTCAAGGCAGTTTTTGCTTCGCTCTACTCAGTTATGCTGCATTACAAGTCAAATATCTTTAATAATTCATATTTTAATGATAAATTGTTAACACTGGAAGATTCCCCCATCTCTTCTGAACAAAACGGTGTAAGAATGACCGCTCTAGCCCCTACGGTTAGGAAATTATGGTCATTTGTTTGAGGGGAGTCGTCACTATGAAAAGTAGGCTGCAATAATCCTGTGCCTCTCTGTGCCTGCGTGTGTAAAAAGGTGCACCTCTTTTGGCGGGAAAACGTAAACAGGCACTCTGATTGGTGGATTCAAATTCAGCAGCTCCCAGGCTGACCTAGAAACTTACTTCTCTCTCCCTGTGTGTCTGTGTGTGTGTGTGTGTCTGTGTGTGACAGAGAGAGAGAGAGAGAGAGAGAGAGAGAGAGAGAAAGCCTTTTAATGGGATGATCTCATTCTAAGATTCTAATTTAATATATTTAGACTGGGTGACTGAATTTGATCTTGGTAGTGTGTCTCTCTGTGCATGTGTGTTTCCTTATGTGTACATATTTGTGATTGTGTGGCTGTTATAGATTTTTTTGCTAATTTTTTTCATTTAACAAGTATATTTGAGGGACCCTCAGCATGTTCAGCATTTTTTCAGCTGTCCATTTTGCTTTTCCAGTTTTTCTGTTTAAGTTATTACTATTGTGCTAAATCATACTGTTTCTGCTATTTCATAAGATTTGTGCAAAATATAGTATTTCTGCCAAATATAGTATTTCTGATTAATTATAGTTTTTCTACTAAATCATAGTACATTTTTCCTCTTTTTATAGGATTTGTGCTAAAACATAGTATTTCTACTAAATGTAGTATTTATGCTTAATCATACTATTTTTGCTTTTTATAGGGTTTGTGCTTAATATAGTATTTCTGCTAAATTATAGTATTTCTGCTTTTTATAGTATTTGTGCTAAAACATAGTATTTCTACTAAATGTAGTATTTATGCTTAATCATACTATTTTTGCTTTTTATAGGGTTTGTGCTTAATATAGTATTTCTGCTAAATTATAGTATTTCTGCTTTTTATAGTATTTGTGCTAAAACATAGTATTTCTACTAAATGTGGTATTTATGCTTAATCATACTATTTCTATATATTTCTGCCAAGTCCCCAGGCAGCCAATCCTCTGTGAGGACTTAGACATTCAAATTTTCAAATCAGGTCCTGCACGGTTTCCCAGCCAATCATATATGTGTCCTGAGGCATTCAAATTTGCATATTGGGGCCTTCATGGCTTCTAAGCCAGCCAATCATATCTGAGGGCTGAGGAATTCAAATCCACAAATCAGGGCCTGCACAGCTTCCCAGCCAGCCAATCATGTATGTGGGCTCCAGGTATTCAAATTTGCATATTGGGGAATTCGTGGCTTCTAAGTCAACAAGTCATCCGTGTCATATATCTCTAAAAATTCATATTTTAATGATAAATTGTCAACACTTGAAGATTCCCCCATCTCTTCTGAACAAAACGGTGTAAGAATGACCGTTCTAGCTCCTACGGTTAGGAAATTATGGTCATTTGTTTGAGGGGAGTCGTCATTATGAGAAATAGACTGCAATGATCCTGTGCCTCTCTGTGCTGCGTGTGTAAAAAGAGGCACATGTTTTGGAGGGAAAGAGTGCACAGGCTCTCTGATTGGTGGATTCAAATTCAGCAGCTCCCAGGCTGACCTAGAAACTCACTTCTCTCTCCCTGTGTGTATGTGAGTGTGTGTGTGTGTGTGTGTGTGTGTGTGTGTGTGTGTGTGTGTGTGTGTGTGTGTGCGTGTGTGTGTGTGTGACAGAGAGAGAGAGAGAGAGAGAGAAAGGCTTTTAATGGGATGATCTCATTCTAAGATTCAAATTCAATATATTTAGACTGGTTGACTGAATTGGATCTTGTGTGTGTGTCTCTCTGTGCATGTGTGTTTTCTTATGTGTACATATTTGTGATTGTGTGGCTGTTATAGATTTTTTTGCTGATTTTTTTCATTTAACAAGTATAGTTGAGGGACCTTCAGCATGTTCATCATTTTTTCAGCTGTCCATTTTGCTTTTCCAATTTTTCTGTTTAAGTTATTACTATTGTGCTAAATCATACTATTTCTGCTATTTTATAAGATTTGTGCCAAATACAGTATTTCTGCCAAATATAGTATTTCTGATTAATTATAGTTTTTTCTACCAAATCATAGTACAGTATTTCTGCTTTTTATAGGGTTTGTGCTAAAATATAGTATTTCTACTAAATGTAGTATTTATGCTTAATCATACTATTTTTGCTTTTTATAGGATTTTTGCATTATATAGTATTTCTGCTTTTTATAGGATTTGTGCTTAATATAGTATTTCTGCTAAATTATAGTATTTCTGCTTTTTATAGTATTTGTGATAAAACATAGTATTTGTACTAAAAGGAGTAATTATGCTTAATTATAGTATTTCTATATATTTCTGCCAGGTCCCCAGGCAGCCAATCCTCTGTGAGGACTTAGACATTCAAATTTTCAAATCAGGGTCTGCACGGTTTCCCAGCCAATCATATATGTGTCCTGAGGCATTCAAATTTGCATATTGGGGACTTCATGGCTTCTAAGCCAGCCAATCATATCTGAGGGCTGAGGAATTCAAATCCACAAATCAGGGCCTGCACGGCTTCCCAGGCAGCCAATCATATATGTGGCCTCAGGCATTCAAATTTGCATATTGGGGAATTCGTGGCTTCTAAGTCAACAAGTCATCCATGTCATATATCTCTAAAATTTCACATTTTAATGATAAATTGCTAACACTGGAAGATTCCCCCATCTCTTCTGAACAAAACGGTGTAAGAATGACCGCTCTAGCCCCTACGGTTTGGAAATTATGGTCATTTGTTTGAGGGGAGTCCTCACTATGAGAAATAGGCTGCAATAATCCTGTGCCTCTCTGTGCTTCTATGGAACGCCAGGACTGCCATAATGAATTAATTAAATACACCATTAAATAATTAATTAAATGTGGCAATAATTAATTAAAATTGGAATTAATTAATTAAATAAATAGTTATGACACATGTAATTAATTAATTATTGACACATTTAATTAATTATTTATGTATTTCACATTTTAATTAATTATTGACACATTTAATTAATTAATTATTGACACATTTAATTAATTATTTATGTATTTCACATTTTAATTAATTATTGACACATTTCATTAATTATTTAATGATATATTTATTTATTTCATTTTGGCAGTCCTGACGCCTGGCTCTCATCATGAAATAATTTTATCTGTCAGCCTCACCCATCAAACTCAGGGGGCGGGGTTAACGCTGATCGAGTCAAAACCATTGCTTTGGCCTGGTGGCCATTGTTTCTAGCACACAACAACCGGCATGTGGAAGCTAACAGAACTGAGCTTTGAAAAACCCTGTTTGTGTGTCACCAAATACCGTTTTAATATTTTTTTAGCCGAGAATGTAGTGGTTTAATCTTCATGTGTCTGGTCGGTTTGTCAAGATACAGCCTCTTTGCAAAAGTGCTTCGATGATTTCGGAGATGTCTGCCCAGTCTCACGGCAAAGCGTGGGATAGACCCGCTCGCCTCGCAAGCAATCCCACCGACAAAGCGCAGGCCCCGGTACACAGCTGTAGTAACCCCCGCTGACTTCTTTTACTGAGGTTATATTTATCGATGTTTTATTTCCTGATGTTCTTATGTGTCCTACGTGTTTCAGTCGCCAATTCTGAATTATAACTAACATTAAAAACATGTTTAAGGAGGAGAGAGAGCAAATAAATCTGTTTAACATCTGATCTTTGGGTTTTTGTTCAGTAATCAGCGTGACCTGTGTATAAACACATAAAAGAGATAACGTTGGTGTTTCCGTCATGTAGTAACTGCTGGCTTTAACTGTACAAAGGTTGTTCGACACTATGAAACACATACAGACTTCATGATGTTCGGCTAATATTTTTATTGTGAATATTAATCATGCTGACCTCGCTCTGTACACCACGCAGCGAGGTCAGCATATCCACGATATCCTCAGCTCCATGAGTTAACACAAAGTTTCCCAGCTGACTATCTAACTGCCAACTATTCCAGAGACGTGAAAATATACAGCATAAAGAAAAGTGTAAGAGACTCAGCAGCAGATTAGAATAACAGTTATACATTTAATAAATCACCAAATGAATCCAAGAAACGAGCAAACCTGTTCCGACAATTTGAGTTTGTATTCCCTCAGCTGCAGACTCGCTGCTGTTTAAATGTTTGAAAAGGAAGATTAGATATAAAAAACGTCAAACATAGACTCAGTCTGCCTTCACATTTGATATGAGGCCAGCACGTATAGTGGCCTCAGCAGGCTATTACTGAAATACACGTGCTATATCATAAACTATGATATAAACAGGGAGGTCCTATTAACATGTTTAGTTTTAAAGGACACCTTCCTGCCTTTAGTCTCATTCATGAGCAGTATTAGTTTTCTTCTAACATCCAGAAGTCTGCACAATGTGTTTCATAGTTTGTAACAAGCCTTTGACAGGTAAACATAACATGACCGAAAAAGCAAAAAAAAAAGAAAAAAAAAAGAGAGAGAGTGTTGACATAAGAAGAGAAAATTCTCTCAATTATGGAGACAGACAAATGGTTCATTTATGTTTGATGTGTGTTTATTCCTCCCTAAATATCGTCGGTGAAGTTCGCCATGCATGTCAGATTTTCCTGCGCATTTTTATACCTCTGCCAACAGAGAGAGAAAAAAAATCACATTCTAACAGACAGCTGGTGCTTAGAATACAGTTGAATAACTATTAAAAAACAGATAATATTTAGATGATAGTTCAGTCTAACACATGTGCCAGTGAACCATTAAACGTCTGTGAAACTATGCAGTTATGAAACGTAACTTTAACCTCAGCCAAACCGATTTGCTCAGTTGTAAATAAAACAGCGAAGTAAACGTGACCCGACAGACAGAACCTGAGTGAATGAAGTCCAGCGTTTAACCACTGAGAGCTAAAACTCAGCTGAGGTTTGAAAGCTGTGTGCCGGTGATTGGACATCAGCCGCTGATAAAGCTGTTCGCCTATAAAGTGCTCTGTAAGGAAACGAGCTCCAGCAGCTCTGCGCTCGGGGAAAATACTATATTTCCTTATCTTGTGCAGAAAAATGCGCTGACATTGCGTTATATCGAGCACCGGCTGCCCAGTTAAACTGTGACTATCACCAGGTAACGTAGGCGTGTTTCTTGAATTAGCAGCAGGTGTTAAACAGCTGACAGATGAGGAGGAGGATGCATGCAGGTAAACTGAGGGTCTGTTGAGCTGATCGCTGGTTTCGTGAGAAAAATGTCAGCTCG
The DNA here is from genome assembly GCF_057382095.1 of Aulonocara sp. 'chitande type north' Nkhata Bay. Classification (NCBI taxonomy): domain Eukaryota; kingdom Metazoa; phylum Chordata; class Actinopteri; order Cichliformes; family Cichlidae; genus Aulonocara; species Aulonocara sp. 'chitande type north' Nkhata Bay. The sequence goes on from NC_141360.1 coordinate 24,504,054, forward strand.
TTCTTTATGTTACAGAAGCACAGAGACACAAAACCAGGCGGAAAGAGACGATCGTTCGGTGAAAATGAGAATCTGCGAATGCAACATGTGGAACACGGAGAGTGGAATATGTAAACAAACCGGTTAACGTAACCCCTTCGGTGCACTCTGCATGCTAACTGTTAGCAGAGCTAGTGAAATCTCTGAAAACATCTGAGCACTTTTGCAAACATGTTCTATGTTGACAACCTGACCAGACATACGTCGCGACATTCGCGGCTAAAACACTGTTAAAAGTGTAGCTGGTGACAGAAAAACGGGGTATTTTAAAACTACACCACCACCATTGCTGCTTGTGATTTGATCTGCATTCTGGGATAACTGGCTGCCCCAAGTCTACACAAGCAATCGATTTTCTAGGATCGACCTGTTTTGACTTACTTTGCACGGCAACCAATCAAATGTTAGAGAAGCTGCATGGGCAGCGTTAACCCCGCCCCCTGAGTTTGATGGGTGAGGCTGACAGATAAAATTATTTCATGACGAGAGCCAGGCGTCAGGACTGCCAAAATGAAATAAATAAATATATCATTAAATAATTAATTAAAATGTGAAATACATAAATAATTAATTAAATGTGTCAATAATTAATTAATTACATGTGTCAATAATTAATTAAAATGTGAAATACATAAATAATTAATTAAATGTGTCAATAATTAATTAATTACATGTGTCATAACTATTTATTTAATTAATTAATTCCAATTTTAATTAATTATTGCCACATTTAATTAATTATTTAATGGTGTATTTAATTAATTCATTATGGCAGTCCTGGCGTTCCATATGCTGCGTGTGTAAAAAGATGTATGTATATATATATATATATATATATATATATATATATATATATATATATATATATATATATACATATATATATATATATATATGTGTGTGTGTGTATATATTTGTCTTTAAAACATCTTTGCAGACTGACTGTCCTGGACTGGTTGGGTTTTTTTTTCAGGTCTGGTGAACTCAGCTCTTTGGTGTTGGTGTTCAGGAGTAGAGCCTTCTAATAATATTTATTCAACTTATAGAATTAAAGTTCTGCGAGTATTTTCTTTAGCAAATAAATATTGTATAGAATATTTAAAATCACCTACATTTTTGATGTTTACAATGCCCATTGTGTGTAATACTGGAATTTCCTACTACTGTGAACGCCTCATCTTTTACCTGACTGCCGGACATCCGCTTTTCCGCACACTTCGCTGAGTCCGCTCTGGGTGAGTGCTGCTGCTCTGCTTCTCTTCTTCTCTCCTAAATGTTTATACTCTGTTTGTGCAATTTAACGAGTTCTTTTAGTGATTTATAAAGCCAACCGAGGTAGAACTCATATTAGAGTAACACAGTGGTTGCTTTTTCCTAGTGAAACTTTGTCATTTTTGTATGTAAAAGGAGTGTTTGATGAGCTAACAACCCGATGCTAATGCCTAGCGCTCCTTTGAGCCCAGTGTGAAATGAAAATTTGACTGTGAACCACGGTTATCGTGTTGTTTTATTAATTACATTTGGTGTGTTTGTCAGTCTGTTACATAAGGTGCAGTTAGTTCTCTTCACAAATCAGTTGGTTAAAACAGCCTCATTCTTTATGCTGTAAAGTTTTTAACGAACCGCCATCTTAGATTCAGTGTCAGCTGTCGGCAAGATCAAAGGAGCCATTTTACCGCCTCTGACCGAACACGGGAGAAAAAGAGTCGCGTGTGTGCAGGTCTTGTGGATTAATTAAGAGAAAGGAGGGGGGGAGAAACTGAGGATTAATCATAGGCTATGTCCCCACATACACGGGTATTTTTGAAAACGGAGATTTTCCGTTTCCGTTTTAAAAAACGATCCCGTCCACACATAAATGCAGAAATGAAGGAGAACGCTGCTAGGAACATGCCAAAGCAGCAGGTGGCGCTAGATTCCTAACCGTGCAGAAATGTTGGCCAATCAGAAGTCTAGAAACCTCGGTGGGAAATGGCAAACAAAGATGGGGCATAGAAGCAGAACCGAGTCATATGTGTGGGGGGACAGTAACTGTGTGTGTAAGCATTTAAACACTGCAGAGAGAACAATTAACAGTAACAGTATTGTAGAAATGCATTTCACCGAAACAATAACGTGGCGCACAGTGTGACGTCAAAAAAGGCGCTGCGTTTTCTCCGTTTCCATGTCCACACATAAATGCAAAAATGGAGTTTTCAAAAAATATCCTGGCAAGCGTTTTTAGAAATCTCTGTTTTCAGTGACCGCAAACGCATAGAAAAATCTCCATTTTCAAAAGTACCTGTGTACGTGTGGACATAGCCCAAGAATAATAAGAACTCCTAAACAGAAGACTTTAATTTTTAAGAACTGTTTAACAAAGGCTTGTTTGTGCCAACCTAAATCTGCTGCACAGTTTAAATTCTCACTTTGTGGAAAATTAATGAAACAAACAACAGCCCACCTTCACATAAATAAAATATGGCAGTATATTATTATTAGTATGGTACATAGATATTTATTTTAAAAATACAGTATATTTACTATGATACTATGTGCAGTTAATAATATTTTAGGAAGTAGAATTTGAATGCAGACCACCTCAAATATTAAAGCCTTAAAAATATATCGTGCAGTTTTTCATGTATGAGTGTTTTGCAATCTTAACTGAGAGGTAGACCAAAGAAAACAGAGGAGAGTTGTTGTTTGTATTCCAGCTGTAGTAAACAAAGAAGTTTAGTGAATCTTTTTGACAACAGAGAGTGATGCAGTATTGATGCTGATTTGAGTTTTCTGATCCTGTATTTTTGCTCTTTGTCTTTTGTTACACAGAGTGAAATAGAAGCTTGGTTTTGCCTTTGCTGGTAAGTAAACAGTGATTGTAACTGAAGCAATATGAAACTGGGATTGTGTAACATGTTTAGCAATTTATATACAATAGTTTGGCTTTCTGTGATATCTTGCCATTTGCTCATGGGCAAAAACACATTTAGGTTTTATAAGCAGTAAGCCTCCCCACTAGACCTGTGAGTGTCCCTAAAAATGTCCCTGAAGTTTAATAGGCCATTTATGTCTAATTTTAATTTTAAAGGCTTATCAAAGCGTTTCTGTAGTAATTATTGTTTTTATTACACATGTTAAGGCCATTTGAGACTCTGCAATTAAATTTTGCCCTCTTTAGACTAAAGTGAGTTCATTTTGTCTGAGGTACAGTGCTGGGAAAAGTCTTTCTTCCTTGCAGATTTATTTTGTTCATGCTTTTTTGTCACATGTTTCAAATCATCTAACAGGGATGATATGAATAAATACAAAAAAGCATTTAAACATTTAAGCAATAATAAAAGACTAAGAGAACCAGAGTTGTGAGTAGGCAATGTTGTGTATGTTAAAGCCTGTGTGTAATTTATGTACACTAAGTTTAAATTAGTTTCTTAATAATTTGCTTGATACAATGTGTTTAAAATTTTATACAAAAGGGAAATATTGCAAAATACAAAAAGATTCCTGCCAACAGGTACAATGGAAGGACTTTTTATTATAATTTTTAAGAAATTTTAATTGCAAAAATGGTGTGCTACTGTTGTTACTATGACATGTCAAAATTTACATGTATTTTAGGATTTACATATTCAGATCAGAACTAAAACCTGATGAGGTTTTCCGTTGATTCTAACAGTTGTGGTTTTTCCACACTTTATTAAGCACTGACTTGTGATAGAAAATGATGGAGCTAAAAAGCCATAATCTGTACCAACAAATATTGGTGCCTCTTCTTTTCACTTCTGTAGTATGCATGCCTTTATTACACATGTTATCGCCATGTCAGACTCTGTAACTGAAGTTTGTCCTCTTCAGACTACAGTGAGTTCATAAAGGCTTGAAGAAATTGAGGATTTTACTAGTTATTTCATGTCACAGTAAATTGGATTGTGTGTGAAGAGGTTTAACAGTCTAAGTCATTAAACAGTGATCTGATGTGTTGTTTCCTTTCTCTAGGAGACTGATCTAACTGTCGCAAGTCTGGTAAGTAAAGGTTTTGTCTGCGGTACAGTGCTGAGAAAGGTCTTTCTTCTTTGCAGATTTATTTTGTTTATGCTTTTTTCACATTTCAAATCATCTAACAAGGATGACCTGGATAAATACAAAAAGCAGTTTTAAAGTGATGATTTCATTTTTGAACCAGAACAACCTGGTCTAATGTAAAAACATGTTGGTCTCTAATACCCAGCTGTGGATGCCCTGATAGCAACAATTACCATCAAGCATTTACAGTAACTGGTAATGACTGGTTTACATCACTGGTTGATTTTGGTCCACTACAATTTCAGAATTGTCTTAATTAGATCCAAACAGGGCAGGCAAGAAAAGAAAAAAGTCGTAATTAAGGCCCAATATAGGGTTTTCAAGTCATACCACGTATCTTAATTTCATTAAAGTCCAGACTGATTAGTTTACACCATGTGTTTTGTTTCATTCATTCAATTGGACTTGCTTGTGTGCTTCAGATCCTAAGTGTGATTAAACTTAAGCCCAGGACCTGATGAGTTGATGGTCCTGAAGTAGTAAAGGAACTCTGGGACATCACAGTAACAGCACCATGTTTGACTTTAATGCTGGTGTTTTTCTCTCACTATAGATGATTCAGTTTAGTGCAGTTCGTCAGCACAGCTGTTGGTTATCATCGAGATATTATTAGGCAACTTGTTTTTGCCTGTTCAGCTACAATATCTGGGAGGGTTTTTGTTTTCTGGGGTCTCCAAATCCTTAGAAATCTCTTTGTAAACTTTTACAGAACTATATGTGTTTGTTTCACATTAGAGCAGCTCACGACTGGCAGTTTAGGGACGATTAAATATTCACATAGGGCAGGGGTCTCAAACTCCACTCTTCAAGGGCCGGTGTCCTGAAGCTTTTCCACGTGTCCCTGTTACAAAACACCTGAATAACATTTGTAGGTCATTAGTGAGAGTATAGAATTTGACTGTGTGCTGAAGTGGCATCCCCTAAGACTACTCAAATTTAAGTAATTAAGTGTTTGGAAAAATGTACTTCTAAAAGTACTTTCATTGCATCATGTTCATTCACTCATGAGCTGCTATAACATGAATCAAATGGCTGAATTACCACCTCAGCATGCAGTCAGGTTCTGTAGAGTTTTGCTAATGACCTACTAATGTTATTCAGGTGTGTTGCAACAGGGACACATAGAAAAGTTTCTGGACACCAGGCCTTAAGGACCAGAGTTTGAGACCACTGGTGGTAGGGCATTGTGGATTTCAAAAGCTTCTTCCCTTAAATCACTGCCTAAAAACTGCTTTTTGTAATTTGTCATAATGACTTGCAAAGTATAGGTGGGATGAAAACATAAACATAAGACATTTTATAGTGGCCTGATATTTTTATCAAGGCTGTTTTTTTGAAAATAATCCTGGCTTAATTTACAAAAGATGAACTGTCTGAAAGTCATGTTTGTTTGTTTAAGAAATGTGGGAATGTCCAGCAAAGATCTTACATGCAACAGCTCAGATACAGCACTCACTTCTGTTCTTTTTATCATGAAATGATCTACAAAGAAATTACCATCATACTAAATTTTGCTAATTAGGCCTTAATATCAGCTATGATAAGTTTATCATAGATTTAGTGTAGTGCTTATTGCTGTGTATCAAACATGCCCCAAATGTGACTGAAATATGTAGAAACTGCTGTGTAGAAACTAGCTGTCTCCAAATTTCTCATTTTGCCAAAATACATACAGAGTGGCTTGAAACTGTCTGCTCTAACCTCAGTGTGTTGGTTTTGTTGGACCATATAATATTTACAGTAAGTTACTGTAGCAGCACGTCTTGGTGTAAGTTTATAGAGTGTTTTTTTTTTTTATTGTGTTAATAGAATTTGAATGCAGGCCACCTCAAATGTCAAAGCCTACAAACATTCCATACAAGCTATCATTTGTGATTGTTGCCTACTTTTAAATTGTGACATCACCATTTGATAAAGTGTGTAGTAGTAGGTGAAGCAAATCATTGGTTACGATCTCTACTCTCTTATGTAACTGAACCTAAATTTTGGAGCATTACATGACTCAGAAACTTGTGTGGCTTATTGCAAATGGATAAAACTACATATTACCTTTTATGAAGATGATCATCTTTATTAGGGTGCGGAAAAAGAAAACAGAGGAGAGTTGTTGTTGTCTAATGCCGATTGGAGTTGTCTGAGCCTGTATTTTTGTTCTTTGTCTTTTGTTACACAGAGTGAACAGCTCTTTGGCTTTGCCTTTGCTGGTAAGTAGACAGTAATGGTAATGTTTAGTAATTTACTTACAGTAGTTTGGGTATTTGTGTTATCTTGCCATTCACTCATGGGCAAAGACAAATAGTCAGGATTTAGAATCTGTAGCAGCAAAGCCCCCACACAGGACCACTGACTGCCCCAGAAAATGTCAATGAAGTTTAATAGCCCATTAATGTCTGATTTTAATTTTTGATGGCTTATCAAGTCCAAACATAGTTAAATGTCAGAGACATCTTTATGCAGTTGTTTGATTTCTCCTTATGTTTGTGGATTTAAGTGTGAGTATAGGTGGTACCTTAAACACTTAAGAGCACCACAGCTATCGATTTTTATTGTCTCTCTCATTCCACTTATGAATTAGCATGAAGTCAAAACGCTAGAAGTATTTTTCCTGAGTGACTGGCCTGAGTGCAGTTCACACTGCAGGCGAAAGCGCATCAAATCAGATTTTTTTGTCATGTTGGTATCAGTGATGGTATCATGGTATGACAGTGTGAACGGCACAAATCCGATATTTTAGAAAGCGACTGCTGTTTGAATTTCAATTGTCTTAATTAAGGTCCAAAATAGTGTTGTGAAATCATTTCACAGCTCTTGCTGATCATCAAGATGTTTTTAGGCAAATGTGAGAAGGTTTGTGTTCTTTTTGGCCAGTCAATAAATAATTTTGAGTTTAATGGATATAAAGTATTTAAAGCAGGAGGCCTGAAACTCTGCTGTAACCTCAGTGTGCGGGTTTATTTGGACCATATAATATTTACAGTAAGTTACTGTAGCAGCACGTCTTGGTTTGAGTTTATAGACTTAGTTTATTGTTTTAATAGAACGTAAAAATGTCCTTATAACAGTTCCACCATCATTTGTTAAACATTGTCATTCTGTTCACTCCAATAATTTACTGTAGAAGTCTTTAGTATTTAAAGCCCTACATGTACTGTATTTTTGAAATTATAAGGCATAACGTCAATAAACAATTCTGTTTTTAAGGCAGATTAAGCCAAACAAACAGTCAGATAAGTCAAACTTTATTCAAGTCATTCACAACAACTCTCAACACTGTTCAGTTGTAACACATAAAATACAGACCAATACACTCACTTTTTCAGTTCATTCCTCATCTACAAATCCATCAAACTCTTCATGGGTTGATCAGGTTGAAATCTGCTTCATAAGCATGTCTCTTAGCACGTGCCAGGTCCTTGTACACACACCATAATGTTATGTTGAAGCACCGTACAAATTACTCTACGAGGGTCCTGACTATGGTAGCCATAATGCTCTGACAATACATCAAGCAGCGCAGCTTTGTAGCTTACCAAAGTATTACTAAAATATTTGACAGAATTTTGAGCGCTGTGTACCACAGAAATCCCGTTCTAGGTCAGTAAGCATAACCAGAATCGATACACTAGGCACATTGTATGTTTTTGAGAAAATGACAGGGTTTTAGGTGTGCCATATAGTCTGAAGAATATGGTAAATCCAAGCATATTGGAAATACGACTAATTCCAGGCCTTTTGTGTCTTACAGGTGACCTGCTGCAGAAGATCCTCTCTCTCTCTATCATTATAAGCAATTCTGTCTATCCTATCACTCTCCCAACTCTATCTAATTTGAAAGCCATTCTATCTTGTATCCCTCTATCTCTACTGCTCTATCTAATTTGAAAGCCATTCTATCTTGTATCCCTCTATCTCTACTGCTCTATCTAATTTGAAAGCCATTCCATCTTGTATCCCTCTATCTCTACTGCTCTATCTAATTTGAGAATCCAAGTTTTGAGAATCCTTTCAGAATCCAATTTTCAGAAATCCAAGTTACCAGAACTTGATCTATCTGTTACAGAATTCTGAGAGATCTCTGCTCTCACTGCTCTTTCTTTCCTGTCATTAAGCTCTCTCACATTCAGTCATTTTGCTGGAAATTACAAGTTGAATATACAGTAGTAGAATTACAATACAGTGGAACTTATAGTAGAAACTACTTACACAGCCCTACATTTGTCATTTTAATTTTGCATTACACTTTGGAATTAACACTTCTAGTTTGGCTTACTTTGATCAATTGTATAAAATATCACCTCTTTATAAGTTTACTTGTAATAAGATAATCTGGTTATTTTGTAATACATACATTCAGATAAATAATAAATTAGATCCAGTCTGTTAGTCTGTTTCATTGGCTATAACATTTGACTGCAAGTTTATAGTACTATTATTTAAGGACAAACCCATTTTGTTACTCAGTGTAAGTATTCAGTTAGTATTGTCATCGAGAAGTACCTGAGGACCCAGACTTCCTGTTTCCTGACTGCTGCAGAAAATCCAGCTGAAGAATCCTCATCACCTGTCATCTTATCACCACACCACCACAGCTCCATATATTTGATTTCAATTTTAGATATCTGAAAGATTTACATAAACTCCCCTAAGAGCTAAGACTTTTATTATAGCCTGTTGATTGTTGAGATTTATTCTGCATATCATTTTATAGAAGTTGTAATTATTTACCAGTCTGGTTAAAAAAAATATAAGTAAAATTATACAGTTTCTAAGAGCTACAATAAAACGGACCAAATTGTTTCCAGAGAACTTTGAATTTCCTTTATTTTGAATTTGGAGTACAAATCAGCTTTTTAACATCTATTCATATATTCATAAAAACATTTTACAGTATAATAGTACATTTCTGAGATTTAACAGTAACTTGAGGAGTTGTACGTTTTTCTGTGTTTCAAGGTTCAGTTTTGTTTATATTTGTGTATAACCACATATAAGCTCCAGATTGTACTTCAGCAAAATGCCAAGAAAAGGTCAAAGGTCGCAGTCCCAGAAGCTTAGATGGCAAAAGCAGAAAGAACAGGTGAATGTTTCTCAGAGCAGTGAGCAGGTAAAGGTGTCTGTTTCAGCTTTTCCCAGCACAGAAGTGCAGAGCAGTGTTCAGACAGCCACAGTGTCTTATGCAGATGTGGTAAAGAAAGGTGTTCCCTCAGTGTCTGTCCCAGAGCCTGAAGTTATGCAGGTAATCCAGACTGAACCCCAGCTAACTGTACACAAACAGCATGATGGAGAGACAGCCAAAGTATCTTATGCAGATGTGGTAAAGAGAAGTGTTCCCTCAGTGTCTGTCCCAGAGCCTGAAGTTATGCAGGTAATCCAGACTGAACCCCAGCTAACTGTACACAAACAGCATGATGGACAAGCTCCAGGACAGTCTCATGTACAGGTTACAAACAGTGAAAGTCCACGAGTGAGTAGCGTCTGTGCTTCCCGAAGCCAGGCCGCTCCTAGGTATGGAAAGTACCGGAATCAGCAATGCATGGCTAACAGCTTGGTTTTCCTGTCATTCTTACATGAGGATGAATTTATTACCAGAGCAGATCTAAACCGTGTGTTGGACAAAGGCCATGCTGTCTATTCAGATGCCAGACTGAGGTTTGTGAACAGTGTGTTTCTAGCCTGCGATGAACTTCCCTCAGTGGTCATCAGCCGCACACACGAGTATCAAGTCGACATGTCTCAGTTTGCTCATTACGGCACATTTGATGGTACAGATCACTTTCCGAGCCTTGAACAGGGATTACAGTGTTTGGCTTCAGACGTTCGCTATGCTTTGCTAGTCATGGGAGGAACAGTCATCGCTGTTAGCAGGCTGAATTCAGGTGAATATGCATATTTTGACCCTCACCCACGTAAGTCTACTGGTATGCCATTGTCGCTAAGTGTAAGTGGTGGAACTGCAGTTATGTTGAAATTCACACGTCTTAATGACATGATTGACAGGATCAAACGTTTGTACAGAATGTTTAGCATCGCACCAAGCTGCACTTATGAGCTACAGCCCATCGGGTTTCACAGTGAAAACGCTGCTGACCAAAGAGATGCTAATCAAACCACCGAATACAGACAAACAGCTACAAGTGCACCAGCACCAGCTTTAAATGAACGTGTTCATGAATTAAACTCTGAAATATACACTGAGCAGACACGGAAACCTGTGACCAAAGATTTAACCAGTGAAGTAATGTCATCCAGAGTTGTTTCTTCAAATGAGACAGCTGCTCCCAGAAAAAACCATCATCCTTCTGATTATTTTGAAAAGGAAACCTCTGCATCCTCTGTGAGAGAAACTCAGGTAACACCAGATTCTATTCCTCAGAATGATTCAAACAGTGCCTCCAGTTCAACTAAGATAACAGAGGAACTCTCAGATAAACTGCTGAAATATAGTAAACATGAAAGGCAAAAAATGAGGAGAAGATTATTGACCCAACAAAAGCTACCACAGAGAAAGGAAAATCAGAAGACGAAAGAAAGGCAGATGTACAGGTTTGATGAAAGCTTCAAGACAAAGAAAAAAAACTCAGCTCGGAAGTCTGATGATCCTGATCACAGACAGAAAAGGATTCTGTACAGAAATGAACTGTATAAATTAAATGCTACCTATAAGGAGAAAAAGAAAGAACATTTGAGAAAGATGTATAGAGAAAGTGCTGAAATTAGAGATAGAAAAAGAGAACGTGTCATAAGGACATATAAAGACAATCCCCTATTCAGAGATAAGCAGAAGGAACGTGTAACAAGAACATATAGAGAGTCTCCCATATTCAGAGATAAGCAGAAGGAACGTATAACAAGAAAATATAGAGAGTCTTCCATATTCAGAGATAAGCAGAAGGAACGTGTAACAAGAACATATAGAGAGTCTCCCATATTCAGAGAAAAGCAGAAGGAACGTGTAACAAGAACATATAGAGAGTCTTCCATATTCAGAGATAAGCAGAAGGAACGTGTAACAAGAACATATAGAGAGTCTCCCATATTCAGAGAAAAGCAGAAGGAACGTGTAACAAGAACATATAGAGAGTCTCCCATATTCAGAGAAAAGCAGAAGGAACGTGTAACAAGAACATATAGAGAGTCTCCCATATTCAGAGATAAGCAGAAGGAGCGTATAAGAAGAATATACAGAACTTGTGCTGGATTCAGAGAAAAACATAAAGCTTACATGAGGTCATATGTATATAACCTATATAAAGAAAGCGAAGAATTTAAAAAGAAAAAACGATTTTACATGACTAAGCGGTATGGAGAAGAGAAACAATTTCAGCAACAACACAAGGACAATATGAGAGAACGAATGAGAGTAAAATATTGGAACAGTTTTTCTTTCAGACAGATGCATAATATCAGATGTGCAATGAATATAAAACGGAAATATCGCCAGATGCATCGACCAGCTGAGACTTTACAGAGTCATCCAGAGAACACTTTAATGAATGAGGCCATATCTCGTTTCAGATCAAACATTAAGTCAGCACCATCTTATGTTTGTACTGTTTGTCTAAAAGCTTCTTTTCCTAATCAGGTGAAAATCTGCAAAAGACAAAATTACTCAAAACACCAGACTGTAGCTCATCAGTGTCTAACTGGTAAATATGTTCATGTGTGTGATGAAGCATGTCATGATCACTGCAGCTTTCCTGTTGAGAGAAAAAAAGAGTATATCTGTCACACGTGTCACAGTTCCCTCAAAAGTGGATGCATGCCCAGGCTTGCTGCTGTTAATGGTTTAGAACTGCAGGATATTCCAGCTGAACTTTGTGATCTCAACATTCTGGAGAGACATCTGATTGCCAAATGCATACCATTTGCTAAGATTATTCCTCTTCCAAAGGGGAGACAGAGACTCATACGTGGTAATGTGGTGTGTGTACCATCTGAAGTCCAACAAACAGTTGACAGTTTACCGAGGATCAGAAGCCAATCACAGATCATGAGGGTGAAATTGAAAAGACGACTGTGCTACAAAGGCCATCAGCTGTTCCAGACTGTCACCTGGTCTAAACTCATTCAAGCTCTGCGTAAACTGAAACAAATTCATCCACAGTACACAGATATTGTTATCAGAGATGATGCATTGCTTTGTGATCCAACGTTACCTGATGATGACAGCAGTGATGAAGCCAGCATGGCAAGTGATGATTATAATGAAGCAGATTTAATGGAAATTGACAACTATGAAAAAGATGCCCTTTTGTGTGAAAGTGAGTCTCAAAGTGACCAAGATATTAATATGCAATCCTGTGATGAACAACCAGAGGAACAAAATCCAGATGAACCAGAAAGTGATTTGAACAATGGAGGTTTTGCTCTAGAAAGTTGTCTGCAGCCTGTTGACATTTCAGAAGAGATTCTCTGTTTCACTGATAACACATATTGTGTGGCTCCTGCAGAAAGAAACAATCCTGTTAGCTTCTTCAGAACTCCTCATTTGGAAGCCATGGCATTTCCTGTGCAGTTTCCTACTGGTCAGAATACACTGGATGAAAAGAGACGTCTCAAGCTCACACCGAGTGCTTACTTCAAGTCAAGGCTTTTCAACATTGATGCAAGATTTGCTAAAGACACAAATTACCTGTTTTTCTCACAGTTTGTCACTGAAATACACTTGGCTAATTCCAGCATGACAATACAGCTAAGGAAAGGTAAAACTATGACGAAAGATGGACGCAAAATCACATCAGGAATGTTACAAAGTAAGACAGAAGTAGAGAAGCTGGTAAGAAATAAAGATGCAATCAGATTTATGCAGCCACTCAGAGGAACTCCAGCTTACTGGCAGAAAACTACCAGAGATCTATTCAGCATGGTTCGCCAAATAGGAACACCTCAGTTCTTTGTCACTTTCTCTGCTGCTGAGATGAGATGGCCTGAAGTGATTCAAGCAATAAAGAGACAGCAAGGTGAAGAGGTTGATTTTGAAGCCCTGGACTGGTCAGAAAAGTGTGAAATTCTAAGATCAAATCCAGTAACCACCATGCGAATGTTTGATAAACGTGTTGAGGCTTTGTTCAGAGATTTGCTTTTTTCTCCTGCACAGCCCCTTGGTGAGATCATTGATTACTTTTACAGAGTTGAGTTCCAGCACAGAGGTAGTCCACATATACACATGTTGCTGTGGATTCGAGAAAAGGTAGAAGCAGATGTGGATGATGACCAAACTGTCTGTGACTTTGTGGACAGATACATCTCAGCTCAACTCCCTGATCCAGAAAAACAACCTGAACTGCACAAAAAAGTCACTGAGCTACAAAAGCACAGCAAAAACCACACAAAGACATGCTTTAAGAGTGTGAACTCTGGTTGTAGATTTGGGTTTCCCAAACCACCAGCCACAAGAACAATGATTGTGAGACAGGATGAGGATTCAGACACTGAAGCTGCAAAAGCCAAACTCAGACCTTTGTTGAACCTGCTGAAGGAACCTGAAGCTGCTTCCCTCACCATAGAGCAGATTCTGTCACGATGCAACTTAACAATGAATGAGTATGAACAATGCCTCCAAGACATAAACAAGAAAACAGCTCTGATTCTGAAACGTGACCCAAATGAGTGTTGGATCAACAATTACAACCCAGACCTGCTTGAAGCCTGGAACTCTAATTTAGATGTCTCATTCATTTTGAATGCCTATTCATGTATAGAATACCTCTGTAAATATATAACAAAGAAAGAATCTGGCCTCTCTGAATACCTGAAGACAGTTATTGACAACTCTGATAAGAACACCGTCAATGAATGTGATGAAATGAGAGCTGTGATGCAAGCTTACTCAAAAAAGAGAGAAATCAGCGCACAGGAGTGTGTGACTCGAGTCTGTGGCCTAAAAATGAAAAAATGTTCCCGCAGTGTTGTATTTGTACCAACAGATGATAACCCAGTAAAAATGAGTCGCCCCATGAGCTTCCTGGAAAGCACAACACACGACAGTTGTAATATTTGGATGACAAGTTTGAGTGATAAATACAAATGCAGACCTGAGACCCCAGAATATGAGGAAATGTCACTGGCTGATTTTGCTGCCTTGTGCAGGTTGGTGAGTGGTCCAAATGAAGGAAAAGATGTGCTTCCTCTTCTAAACCAGCTTGGATTTGTACAAAGGCGAAAGAATGATAAACCAGCTATAATCAGGTATTACCACTGTTCACAGGAAAAAGATCCTGAGCAATATTATGGTCGACTGTTGAGACTTTACCTTCCACACAGATCAGAGCAGGAACTGAAACCACAAGGGTTCCAAACCTATCAGTCCTTCTACAACTCAGGTTTTGTACGACTTCCATGTTCAGACCACAGTGAGTCTGTGAAAAGGGTTGTGAAAAGAAATAAAGACAAGTATGAGAAGAACTCTGAGGATATTGAGAGTGCACTGGAAGAGTTTGAACAAAATAGGGATGTTGTGATTGATGAATGGTGTAATCTTGCTCCTGAATCTGAAGTTGTGAGGCTGCAATGTGATGAGAATCTTCCTGAGAGACATTCTGATGATGAGAACGAACAGGAGAATGTTCCCGACTACAGTCGTCAGTCTGATGCTGTAACAAAGATCAGAGCCGTCAGAGAACAACCTGCAGTAGATCCAGCCGTGGTACGTGTAATGTATCAGAATCTGAACCAGAAGCAGGCCTGCGTGTTCTATGCCATAAGAGACTGGTGTATTCAGCGAATTTGTGGTTTGAACCCAGATCCATTTTTCTTCTATATCAACGGTGGTGCAGGAACTGGAAAGTCACATCTGATTAAGTGTATTCATTCTGAAGCATCAAAGATCCTGAGCAGACTGCCTGCTAATGCAGAAGAAGCTGACATATCAAATCCAACTGTTTTACTGACTTCATTTACCGGTACAGCAGCTTTTTCTATCAGTGGCTCTACGTTACATTCTCTACTGAAACTACCCAGGAGTCTGAAACCACCCATTCAAGGACTTGGTAACCAACTGGATGAAGTCAGATCTGAGCTGATGAATGCTGAAATTATTGTTATTGATGAGATTTCAATGGTTTCAAAACCCCTTTTTGCCTATGTGGATGCAAGACTGAAACAAATCAAAGGCACTCAGAGACCTTTTGGTGGAATGTCAGTTTTAGCTGTTGGAGATTTTTACCAGCTGCCACCAGTGCGACAGTCTAAACCTCTCTGTGTTTACGATCCAGAACAGATTGACCTATGGCAGGAACATTTTCAGATGATCACTCTAACCGAGATCATGCGTCAGAAAGATGATGTGGCCTTTGCAGAGATGCTGAACAGGATTAGAGTCAAAGAAAAGACAGATGAGCTTTCTCAGTGCAACAGAGATTTGCTGTCACAGGCTGTGACTGCACCAGAAGAATGTCCAACTGAGGTCTTACACATTTATGCCACCAACAAGAATGTGGAATCCCACAACACAGATACCCTGAAGAAGCTTCATTCAAACATCATAATCATCAATGCAGACGATTTCCAGAAGGATAAATGTACAGGCAGAATGGAACGAAGAGACAAACCATTTACAGGTGGGCGAAATGATTTACCTGACACTCTGAATGTTGCTGAAGGAGCTCGAGTCATGCTGACCAGAAACTTGGACACACTAAACGGTTTAGTCAACGGTGCTTTTGGTATACTGGTAAAGGTGGTGAGATCTGAAAATGATGGACACATAATTAAACTGGGGCTCAGGATGGACAACCGGCAGCCTATGAGACACAACCGCAGTGCTAATGCAGCATCTGATGATCTTGTTTACATTGAGAGAGCAGAGGAGAGTCTGAAGTTTAAAGGAGCGGTACGCAGACAGTTTCCTGTAAAGCTAGCATTCGCTTGCACAATTCACAAAACTCAGGGTCTTACAACACAGACAGCTGTAGTTTCAATGAAGAACATTTTTGAACCAGGTATGGCTTACGTTGCTCTCAGCAGGGTGACGTCTCTCAGTGGACTCTATTTGCAGGACTTGGATGAGAAAAAGATTTACGCCAATCCCGAGGTAACTGCAGCGCTCCAAACCATGAGACAAGCCAGTGTTGAGGAAATGATGCCTCTTCTTCAGGTCAGAGAAACAGCCAGCAGACTTGACACTCTTACACTGATCCATCACAATACGGAGGGTTTGCCATCTCACATCAGTGACATCAAGAGTCATCATGAAATGTGTTTAGCAGATGTTTTGTGTCTCACTGAGTCTCACCTTCAAGGCTCCTTTGTTGCAGACAGTCTTCATTTGGACGGCTACACCATGTTTAAACGCAACAGACATGTGTCCTACACAAACTTTCCTCACATGGCCAGCAGAAGTGGTGGGGGAGTTGTTGTGTATTTGAGGAATCATTTTCAGGTTCAGGTAAAACAGTATCTGCATAATGTCACTGATCTTGAGTTTTTAGTATTGAAGGTTCAGGCTCCATTCCCTGCGCTCATTGCTGTTGTGTACAGACCCCCTGACTACAGTTTGACACCATTCATGCAAAACCTGGTAAGTCTTTTAGATTCACTTGAAATCATGGACTGTCACCCAATCATTGTGTGTGGAGATTTTAATGAAAACCAGTTGCAGAGTGGAAGAAAACAGATTCTGGAGCAGTTTCAGTCGAGAGGGTATTCACAGCTGATCACTTCTGCCACTACAGACAAGAACACCCTGCTTGACCTCATTTTTATTTCTCAGCCACAGAAATGTCTGTATTCAGGTGTTCTGAGATCATATTACAGTTACCACAACCCTGTCTTTTGTGTCCTGTCCTCGAGCCAATCATGAAGTCGTCTGGTGAGTTTTGAAACAATTACAGATCATGTTTGTTACAGAGTTTACTGATTGTAGAGCATGAAAAAGATTTTTCATTGAAAAAAGGGTCTTCCCTACTCTGTCTGTCAGAAGACCCTTTCTTATTGCAATGTTATTAATCATTTCACCAAATCATTGCTGAACTTCATGCAGAGCAGAGAACATCTGCTATCATGCACCTCTGATCTGAAATGTGCTGCAACATTTGATAAACCAACATCATGTTTTAAATGACTAAATCTTTTTACTATGACGTATGTAGCTCAACAAACGAGATCTTCCCCTCCAAGGGCTTTAAAATATGAAATAGTAAATAAATAAATCCCAGATAAATGCAGGTATTTATTATGGGTCACATGAATAAATACAGACAATTATATTTTCTTGATTATAGTAGATTTTGTAGAATCAAAAGTTTTTGTGATGAATGAGTTTTTGCTTATCATGTTTTACAGGTAAAAAATGTCAAAAGTTTTAAACTATCTTTAGGCTACCAGAGATGTCTATAATGATACATTATGTAGAGAAAAACATTAGTACAGCTTACAGAATGTGTATAAAAACTGATGTAGAAGTAAATGGATAGTTTTCTGAAAGTTCCCGACTACAGTTTAACACCACCCACCCAGATCAGCCCCCAAGTGTCTATGTAATGCTGGTATGGTGTGTGAGTTTGACTTGGCCTTTATCTGGGTGGGTTTGGGTTTGGGTGGATAAAGGCCAAGTCAGAATTCTCTGAGCAGCTGGAAAAAGCTGCAAATAAACAAAGATATCAGAAAGTGTGGGCTTTAGGTGTAGCCCCCGCTTTCTGATGCACTAATTAAACTTAGTAACTGACACCCCATACCAGCATTACATAGACACTTGGGGGCTGAGCTGGGTGGGTGGTGTTATAAGCACGTGTTTTGTTAGATATATTTTTTCAGAAACGGCACAGTCTCCTTTGTGGCAAAACCTTCAAACTTCACCATCCTCAGCTGAAACAACAACATCTTAACACCATCTTCATGAACTGCTGAGCCAAACCTGATCCATCAGTGCTGGACTGCACAGATAACTACATGCCACAAGGAGACTGCTGTGTTATGAACTGCCATACCAGTGTGTCTTCAATGGAGAAGATGACACACCCATCACCTGACCTCCTGCCTGATCTGGAGACCATCATCATGCTGCCACACTACAACCTCTGAGACCATCAATGATGACTCATACTGAGGAAACTGTATTTCCTGTCAGAGATGCTCAGTGATCCTCAGAGCAGAGAGAGGTATGATTCTTTATCTTTGATAAAAAATGTCAGTGTTTTTAATTCAATTAATTAATTAAAATCTTGTTTATTGCATAAATAATTCCACACTCAAATGATTATACTTGTTGACACTTTTTGAGTTTTAATTCACATTATAGATTACAAATCTATGCTTTTTCTACTCTGTCTCTCTGTGCAGGTATTGCTGTCTTCTGAGTTCTTCAGTGTCCCAACTGAGACATTCAAACCTCATTGCAGAGCTCATGTCTTTCCTCACCATCATGCGAGTGTGAGATTGCTCTGGATTCTGGTTATGTGGCCCACAGCACCTATAAGGTATTTCAATATTGTTCATTGTATAACTTATTTGTAGTTTTTAGGCCTTAACACAAATAAAATGTTCCTTTTTCTGTATTTTTTAGAACAAGCTCGTCCAGTGTGCCTGCATTCCAGCTTCACAGAAAAGAACATCAGACACCAGCGAGGGAGGATAAGAAAGACAGACACAACAACATTGTCATCCCCTATGTAGCCGGTGTATCAGAAAAACTCAGGAGAGTTTTCTCCAAATACGACATCCCAGTGTACTTCAGACCCAGTAACACACTCAGACAGAAACTGGTTCACCCGAAAGACAAAACTCCTAAACACAAACTTAACAATGTGGTGTACGCTGTACAGTGCAGCGAGGAATGCCCAGACTTCTACATTGGAGAGACCAAACAGCCACTTCACCAGCGCATGGCACAACATAGAAGAGCCACCTCCACAGGACAAGACTCAGCAGTTCATCTGCATCTAAAGGACAAAGGTCACTCTTTGAGGATGCCAATGTTCACATTTTGGACAGATGGAGGAGTGAAAGAAGCCATTTACGTCCACTGTGAGCGACCATCTTTGAACAGAGGCGGTGGTTTACGACACCAACTGTCTGCCATCTATAATCCAGTTTTGAGTTCCCTCTCCAGACACCGTAACGTCCACTCACATCCTGGGAGTGGGCGTGGGTGATTTCCTGACCTCAGGAAATCACATGATAGGGTGGGGCCAGGTTTCACAATGAGCTCACCCGAAACCCTGGCTGATTGGGACCCACACCCACTTTCACACCTTGGCTCATGTGATTAGGTAGAGGATCATCAGGGGGTTCTTTGTCCCTCTTTGGGGGGAAACTCCCACTGGGTTTAAATCTGGGACTCTCCACCATTGACCCTTAGAACTGAAGAAGCTTCTCGGATGAGAGGTGAAACGTCTTCAAGGAACTCAAAGAAGTCCAGACGCTTTTCTTTCCAAGCTCCTTAGACTTCACTTGTGTTAATTACATTTTATTTGTTGTTGTTTTCTTTTAGATTTATATGCAGTGATTGGATGTGGTGGAGCTTTGTTAACCGTGTGGAAAACATCTGTTTGTGATGATATTTACAATGAGGCTTTAAGGTGACAGTTTCCATGTAATTTCAATCCTTTTACTAAGCAAAAACATGTTTGCAATTAACATGTTTTTTCAGTTTTGTCTTTTGGATTTATGGTTAACATTCCTCTGTGACAGCAAATACTAAACTGGTCCAAGTAACCAGCATATCATTGGTCAAAGGCAAAAAGGACCACATGTCACACTAGCAATGAATTTTTGACTGTGTTTGTGTTAGTATAGAGTAGGTCTAACAGTGGTTTTCCACATCTGCTCTAATATATATAGATAATGGGTCAGACATATAAAGTCATTTTGAAAAGTTCATAAAGGTCATTTATATGTGTTCCTCTTTATCATTTTATATCAGGTCACACAGCTGACTTGAGTTTTGATCAGAGTAGAACCATAACATTCATGCTAATGGTTCTACTGTTTACAGTTACTTTATGATGGATTTCACCCTGGTCACAGCACTATGTGAAAAGCTGTTAGAGGTAAAGTTAAGCCAATTAATACATCATCATAAGTCACTCTCTAACGCGGGGCAGTGATTATTATTCACTGTAATTTATTCCACAACAATGTTCTTTATTTGATTCTTTAAATATGCACATCGATTGTTTAGCTCTGTGACTCTCCACACCTGAAATATATCACAATGTGGACTTCATTTCGACAGTATTTTGTAGATTGGTACCATATTTATCATCGAATCATCTTGTGCACTTATTAACTAAATGTTGTTTGTTTGTTTTTTTTGTTTGTTTGTTTGGGGGTTGTTGTTGCCATTTTTACCTTTCACCAACTGTGTAAATTCTGCAATTTTACCTTGGTTTTGTTTCACATCAGTTTATCTGCTGGCTGGTATTCCTGTCTTCCTTCTCTCACCCCAACCGGTCGCAGCAGATGGCCGCCCCTCCCTGAGCCTGGTTCTGCTGGAGGTTTCTTCCTGTTAATAGGGAGTTTTTCCTTCCCACTGTCGCCAAAGTGCTTGCTCATAGGGGGTCATATGTCATATGATTGTTGGGTTTTTCTCTGTATCTATGAAGCGCCTTAAGGTGACTTTTGTTGTGATTTGGTGCTATATAAATTGAATTGAATTGGTTTTCTTTCTTTTCTAATGTTTCTGGTCATTTTTCACAGTTAAACAAGTAACTTTGAGGTTACGTCATCGTTTTCAGCTGTTATCTGTATACATTTTTTTCCTAATAATTACATTTCTGCAAAATTATAGCAGTTCTGGTAAGTTGTAATATTTCTGCCAAGTTATTAATTTTTGACTAAATTATTACATTTCTGCTAAGTTGTAGCTTCTGGTAAATTACAACATTTCTGCTGAATTGTTATGTTTCTTCTAAGTTATTGCATTTCTGCTAAGTTATTACATTTTTGCTAACTTGATGTTGTTCTGCAAAGTTATTAAAATTTCAACAACTTTTTAAACACTGACTTTGATTTCTTCAGCTTCTTCAGCTATTTTCAAGTATTTTCAGCAGACAGCTTCAGCTTTACAGTTTCCTCTAAGTGATTGCAGTTCTGCTAAGTTATTACATTTTAGAAAAGTTCTTTTGCTTCTGCAAAGTTTTTACAATTTCTGCAACTTTTCAGCTTTTTCAGCTACTTTTTGCATACAGCTTCAGCTTTAAGCATCCACACTGCATTTTCGCAGGAAATGCAAATTTTTCTAGTTGTGTGGATGCTTTAAGCATCCACACTATTGAGTTCCTCTTGGGACTTCCGTACACTTTTTGGCACTTAACTACTTCCACAATTTTCAGCCGATTTTCACCGTTCAAATTTTAAAATATTCTGCTATTTCTGCTAATTCCTGCTATGTCTTTTGGTATTTTTCACTATTATACTTTTTAAAATATTAAGCTTAATTTGTCCCATTGAAATGAATGGGAAACTTCTGCAATTCTGCTAAAATTTGCTTGTTTCTGAAACTTAACTACTTCCTCATATTTTCACGTAGAACAACCATTCAAACTTTAAAATGTTCTCAAATTATTGGGCTATTCAGGTATGATTCAGCTTTTTCAAATCTTTTACCGTTTTACTTTTATGCCTCTTAAAGTTTTCAGTTGCAAAATTGTGATTTTTCACAAAATACATGCGTTGTTATGGTTGCTATGCACTTGGCTTCCAGTGTGCCACTGAAGGTTTTGCAGTCTTCTCTTCATGTCCGAACAACTTCTTGCTACTTGCTCAATTTTCACTCAACTTCCACAAATTATACATCAAAACGTAGGTATTTTTGCTGGGTTTCCGAAAATGTCACTATCATTGTTGTGGGATTTATAGAATTTTGGCAAATCTCCTCAGACCAACACAAAGTCGCAAAACTCTCCATAGAAAGTCAATGGAGAGCTTGTTCAAAATCACCGCTTGATTTCTGTAATGAGAGGCATATTCGAATCGTCATATCTCCTTAACGAAGCAAAGTTAAGACATAAGGCTTGTCCCAGTATATCTTCAGACACTCCTGACGCTCACAATTCAAGAATTATTTTCTCACCTATTACCGTTCTGAAATGAGTTAGACTTGTTTGAGGGTAGGAAATTCGTCCTTCGCTCAGATTTCTTCAGATTTCAAACTCTGGAAATGAACCACTTTTTTCTCTCGTCATATCTTTTTAATGGATTTCCACAGAGACCTGAAAATTTCCATGATTGTTCACCAAAGCCTGCTGTCTCTTACGGTGAAAGAATGATATTGATACTCCAAATAGATTTAGAGTTAGAAAGCGTTGTTTGAGGGCAAGTCAAGGCAGTTTTTGCTTTGCTCTACTCAGTTATGGTGCATTAGAAGTCAATTATCTTTAATAATTCATATTTTAATGATAAATTGTCAACACTTTAAGATTCCCCCATCTCTTCTGAACAAAACGGTGTAAGAATGACCGTTCTAGCCCCTACGGTTAGGAAATTATGGTCATTTGTTTGAGGGGAGTTGTCATTATGAGAAATAGACTGCAAAAATCCTGTGTCTCTCTGTGCTGCGTGCACCTGTTTTGGCGGGAAAAAGTGCACAGGCTCTCTGATTGGTGGATTCAAATTCAGCAGCTCCAAGGCTGCTTGACTGAGCTAGAAACTTACTTCTCTCTCCGTGTGTGTGTGTATGTGTGTGTGTGTGTGTGTGTGTGTGTGTGTGTGTGTGTGTGTGTGTGTGTGTGTGTGTGTGTGTGTGTGACAGAGAGAGAGAGAGAGAGAAAGGCTTTTAATGGGATGACCTCATTCTAAGCTTCAAATTCAATATATTTAGACTGGTTGACTGAATTGGATCTTGTGTGCTGATTCACCCAGTACAAGAATTATGCTTCTAGTCCACCTAGTTTTTGAGTTACACAACGTTTTGTAACTCCAAAAAACTGCGTTTTTCGCCTCTCACCGCGATCTAATTCTGACTCCTCATCACCCTGTTTTTCAAAGCGGCTCCTCTCTTTCCCAGTGGCGCAGTTGGTAATGACACGGGTCTGCAAGCCAAAGATCGTGGGTTCGATTCCACCTTGGTCAACATGTTTTTTTCCCTACAAATTAATACACTGTCACAGACCAGTAATTCATATTCATCATTTATTACAATTCTGCAAACTTTTATGATTTTACCAGCTTTTCTAATATGGACCTCACATTCTTGTTAACACTCCATGGCACAAATACTCTTCCCTTTAGGCTATTTCTCCCATTTTAAAGTATTACTCCTCCATAATTGTAATTCTGTTAAATCAAAGTACTTTTACTACATCTTAGTACTTCTGCTCAATCATAGTATTTCTGCTAAATCATAGTATTTCTGCTACTTTTTGGTACTTGTGCTAAATACAGTATTTCTGCTAAATCATACTATTTCTACTATATTATATTTTTCTTTCTAAATATAGCATTTCTGCTATATAATTGTATTTCTGCCAAGTATTATGTTTCCTCTAAGATATTGCAGTTCTGCTAAGTTATTCCATTTTAGCAAAGTTCTTTTGCTTCTGAAAAGCTTTTACAATTTCTGCAACTTTTCAGCTTTTTCAGCTGGTTTTTGCATGCAGCTTCAGCTTTAAGCATCCACACTGCATTTTCGCAGGAAATGCAAATTTTTCTAGTTATTATTATTATTCTGGGTGTTTCCGTACACTTTTCGCCGTTAAACTACTTCCACAATTTTCAGCCGATTTTCACCGTTCAAATTTTAAACTATTCAACTATTTTTGCTAATTTCTGCTATGATTTTTGCTATTTTTAACTATTATACTTTTTAAAATATTCCACTTTTTTCCTTTAATTTGTCCCATTGAAATGAATGGAAATCTTCCAAAATTCTGCTAAATTTTGCTTGTTTTTGAAACTTAACTACTTCCTCATACTTTCACCTAGAACAACCATTCAAACTTTAAAATGTTCACAAATTATTGGGCTATTCAGGTATGATTCAGCTTTTTCAAATCTTTTACTGTTTTACTTTTATGCCTCTTAAAGTTTTGAGTTGCAAAATTGTGATTTTTCACAAAATACATGCGTTGTTATGGTTGCTATGCTCTTGGCTTCCAGTGTGTCACTGAAGCTTTTGCAGTCTTCTCTTCATGTCCGAACAACTTCCTGCTACTTGCTCAATTTTCACTCAACTTCCACAAATTATACATCAAAACGTAGGCATTTTTGCTGGCTTTCAGAAAATGTCACTATCATTGTTGTGGTATTCATAGAACTTTCGCAAATCTCCTCAGACTAACACAAGGTCAGAAAACTGTCCATATAAAGTCAATGGAGAGCTTGTTCAAAATCACCGCTGCATTTCTGTAATGAGAGGCATATTCGAATCGTCATATCTCCTTAACGAAGCAAAGTTAAGACATGAGGCTTGTCCCGGTATATCTTCAGACACTCCTGACGCTCACAATTCAAGAATTTCTTTCTCACCTATTACCGTTCTGAAATGAGTTGGACTTGTTTGAGGGTAGGAAATTCGTCCTTCGCTCAGATTTCTTCAGATTTCAAAGTCTGGAAATGAACCACTTTTTTCTCTCGTCATAACTTTTTGTTGGATTTCCACAGCGACCTGAAAATTTCCATGATTGTTCACCAAAGCCTGCTGTCTCTTACGGTGAAAGAATGATATCGATACTCCAAACAGATTTCAAGTTACAAACCGTTGTTTGAGGGCAAGTCAAGGCAGTTTTTGCTTCGCTCTACTCAGTTATGCTGCATTACAAGTCAAATATCTTTAATAATTCATATTTTAATGATAAATTGTTAACACTGGAAGATTCCCCCATCTCTTCTGAACAAAACGGTGTAAGAATGACCGCTCTAGCCCCTACGGTTAGGAAATTATGGTCATTTGTTTGAGGGGAGTCGTCACTATGAAAAGTAGGCTGCAATAATCCTGTGCCTCTCTGTGCCTGCGTGTGTAAAAAGGTGCACCTCTTTTGGCGGGAAAACGTAAACAGGCAATCTGATTGGTGGATTCAAATTCAGCAGCTCCCAGGCTGACCTAGAAACTTACTTCTCTCTCCCTGTGTGTGTGTGTGTGTGTGTCTGTGTGTGACAGAGAGAGAGAGAGAGAGAGAGAGAGAGAGAGAGAGAGAAAGCCTTTTAATGGGATGATCTCATTCTAAGATTCTAATTTAATATATTTAGACTGGGTGACTGAATTTGATCTTGGTAGTGTGTCTCTCTGTGCATGTGTGTTTCCTTATGTGTACATATTTGTGATTGTGTGGCTGTTATAGATTTTTTTGCTAATTTTTTTCATTTAACAAGTATATTTGAGGGACCCTCAGCATGTTCAGCATTTTTTCAGCTGTCCATTTTGCTTTTCCAATTTTTCTGTTTAACTTATTACTATTGTGCTAAATAATACTATTTCTGCTATTTTATAAGATTTGTGCCTAATATAGTATTTCTGCTAAATTACAATATTTCTGCTTTTTATACTATTTGTGCTAAAACATAGTATTTCTACTAAATGTAGTATTTATGCTTAATCATACTATTTCTGCTTTTTATGGGATTTGTGCCTAATATAGTATTTCTGCTTTTTATAGGATTTTTGCTCAAACATAGTATTTCTACTAAATGTAGTGTTTATGCTTAATCATCCTATTTCTGCTTTTTATAGGATTTGTGCCTAATATAGTATTTCTGCTAAATTATAGTATTTCTGCTTTTTATAGTATTTGTGCTAAAACATAGTATTTCTACTAAATGTAGTATTTATGCTTAATCATAGTATTTCTATATATTTCTGCCAGGTCCCCAGGCAGCCAATCCTCTGTGAGGACTGAGAAATTCAAATTTTCAAATCAGGGCCTGCACGGCTTCCCAGCCAATCATATATGTGTCCTGAGGCATTCAAATTTGCATATTGGGGCCTTCATGGCTTCTAAGCCAGCCAATCATATCTGAGGGCTGAGGAATTCAAATCCACAAATCAGGGCCTGCACGGCTTCCCAGCCAGCCAATCATATATGTGGTCTCAGGCATTCATATTTGCATATTGGGGAATTCGTGGCTTCTAAGTCAACAAGTCATCCATGTCATATATCTCTAAAAATTCACATTTTAATGATAAATTGTTAACACTGGAAGATTCCCCCATCTCTTCTGAACAAAACAGTGTAAGAATGACCGCTCTAGCCCCTACGGTTAGGAAATTATGGTCATTTGTTTGAGGGGAGTCCTCACTATGAGAAATAGGCTGCAATAATCCTGTGCCTCTCTGTCCTGCGTGTGTAAAAAGATGCACCTGTTTTGGCGGGAAAACGTAAACAGCCACTCTGATTGGTGGATTTAAATTCGGCAGCTCTCTCCCTCTGTGTGTGTGTGTGTGTGTGTGTGTGTGTGTGTGTGTGTTTAGTGGGAGAGAGAGGACCCTGCCCTTATTTGGCAGCATGTCATTGTAGGATTTAAATTGAATATAGTTAGACTGGTTGACTGGATTAGAGCCTGTGTTTGTGTGTCCCTCTGTGCATTTGTGTTTCAATAAGTTATTACTATTCTGCTAAATCATAGTATTTCTGGTACTTTTCGGTACTTGTGCTAAATACAGTATTTCTGCTAAATCATACTATTTCTGCTTTTCATAGGATTTATGCCTAATATAGTATTTCTGCTAAATTATAGTATTTCTGCTTTTTATAGGATTTGTGCCTAACATAGTATTTCTGCTAAATTATAGTATTTCTGCTTTTTATAGGATTTGTGCTTAACATAGTATTTCTGCTAAATTATAGTATTTCTGCTTTTTATACTATTTGTTCTAAATTATAGTATTTCTGCTTTTTATAGGATTTGTGCTTAATATAGTATTTCTGCTAAATTATAGTTTTTCTTCTTTTTATAATATTTGTGCTAAAACATAGTATTTCTACTAAATGTAGTATTTATGCTTAATAATAGTATTTCTATATATTTCTGCCAGGTCCCCAGGCAGCCAATCCTCTGTGAGGACTGAGACATTCAAATTTTCAAATCAGGGCCTGCACAGTTTCCCAGCCAATCAAATAAGTGTCCTGAGGCATTCAAATTTGCATATTGGGGCCTTCGTGGCTTCTAAGCCAGCCAATCATATCTGAGGGCTGAGGAATTCAAATCCACAAATCAGGGCCTGCACGGCTTCCCAGCCAGCCAATCACATATGTGGTCTCAGGCATTCAAATTTGCATATTGGGGAATTCGTGGCTTCTAAGTCAACAAGTCATCCATGTCATATATCTCTAAAAATTCATATTTTAATATTAAATTGTCAACACTTGAAGATTCCCCCATCTCTTCTGAACAAAACGGTGTAAGAATGACCGTTCTAGCCCCTACGGTTAGGAAATTACGGTCATTTGTTTGAGGGGAGTCGTCACTATGAGAAATAGACTGCAAAAATCCTGTGTCTCTCTGTGCTGCTGCGTGTGTAAACAGATGCACCTGTTTTGGTGGGGAAAAGTGCACAGCCTCTCTGATTGGTGGATTCAAATTCACCAGCTCCCAGGCTGACCTAGAAACTTACTTCTCTCTCCCTGTGTGTGTGTGTGTGTGTGTGTGTGTGTGTGTGTGTGTGTGTGTGTGTGTGACAGAGAGAGAGAGAGAGAGAGAGAGAGAGAGAGAAAGGCTTTTAATGGGATGATGTCATTCTAAGATTTAAATTCAATATATTTAGACTGGTTGACTGAATTGGATCTTGTGTGTGGGTCTCTCTGTGCATGTGTGTTTCCTCATGTGTACATATTTGTGATTGTGTGGCTGTAATAAATTTTTTTGCAGATTTTTGTCATTTAACAAGTATATTTGAGGGACCCTCAGCATGTTCAGCATTTTTTCAGCTGTCCATTTTGCTTTTCCAGTTTTTCTGTTTAAGTTATTACTATTGTGCTAAATCATACTGTTTCTGCTATTTTATAAGATTTGTGCTTAATATGCTATTTCTGCTTTTATAGGATTTGTGCTTAATATAGTATTTCTGCTAAATGTAGTATTTATGCTTAATCATACTATTTCTGCTTTTCATAGTATTTGTGCTTAATATAGTATTTCTGCTAAATTTAGTATTTCTGATTAATTATAGTTTTTCTACTAAATCATAGTACAGTATTTCTGCTTTTTATGGGATTTGTGCTAAAACAAAGTATTTCTACTAAATGTAGTATTTGTGCTTAATCATACCATTTCTGCTTTTTATAGGATTTGTGCTTAATATAGTATTTCTGCTAAATTATAGTATTTCTGCCAAATTATAATATTTGTGCTAAAACATAGTCTCAATTTAAAATTACAATATTCATAGTTCATCACAGTGTCTCTGGTAAATCACAATATTTCTGCTCTGTTGTACTATTTTTCTAAATCATAGTGTTTCTGTAATGTTTAAGTATTTTTGGCTAAATATATTCTTTCTGTTATCTTATACTATTTCTCCTAAATTCTTGTATTTTTGAGAAGTTATCATGTTTCTGGTAAGTTACAATATTTCTGCTAAATTCTGCTATGCTATTGTATTTCTGCCAAGTATTATGTTTCCTCTAAGATATTGCAGTTCTGCTAAGTTATTCCATTTTAGCAAACTTCTTTTGCTTCTGCAAAGTTTTTACAATTTCTGCAACTTTTCAGCTTTTTCAGCTACTTTTTGCATACAGCTTCAGCTTTAAGCATCCACACTGCATTTTCGCAGGAAATGCAAATTTTTCTAGTTATTATTGGGTGGATGCCGTAGGCATCCACACTATTGAGATCCTGTTTCTCTTTATTCTTTATCCTTTATTATTCTAGTTGCTCCGTTTCTTTGCCGCTTAACTACTCCCTCAGTTTTCAGCCGATTTTTACCATTCAAACTCTAAACTGTTCTGCTATTTCTGCTTTCGACTGCTATATCTTTTGGTACTTATTACTATTATACTTTTTAAAATATTACACTTTTTTCCTTTAATTTGTCCCATTGAAATGAATGGGAAACTTCTACAATTCTGCTAAAACTTGCTTGTCTTTGAAACTTAACTACTTCCTCATACTTTCACCTAGAAACTCCATTCAAACTTTAAAACGTTCTCAGATGATTGGGCTATTCCTGTGTGATTCAGCTTTTTCATATCTGTTACCGTTTTCATGTAATGACTCTTTAAGTTTTCAGTTACAACTTTGTGATTTTTCAGAAAATACATGTGTTGCTATGGTTGCTATGCAATTAACTCCCACTGCACACTCGTCCGTTCTGAATTTTCTCTTCATGTCTGAACAACTCCTTGCTACTCGCTCAATTTCCACTCAACTTCCACAAATTATACATCAAAACGTAGGTATTTTTGCTGGCTTTAAGACAGTGTCACTATAATTATTGTGAGAGTTACGTTTTTTTCACAATTTGCCTCGAAGTGACACATGGTCTAAAAACTCCCCATTCAAAGTCTATGGGGAGGTTGTGAAACTCAGAGCTGAAATACTGAAACTGAAGGCATTTTCAAATCGTCATATCTCCTTAACGAAGCAAAGTTAAGACATGAGGCTTGTCCCTGTATATCTTCAGACACTCCTGACACTCACAATTCAAGAATTATTTTCTCACCTATTACCGTTCTGAGATGAGTTAGACTTGTTTGAGGGGTGGAAATCTGTCCTCCTCTCATTTTTCAAATTCCGAAAATGAAGCCGTTTCTTCTCTCGTCATATCTCCGCGACGGAGATACAAAGAGCTATGTAAATCGCAGTCAAAGTACACCAAAGTCCGCTGATTCACCCAGTGCAAGAATTATGCTTCTATCCCACCTAGTTTTTGAGTTACACGACGTTTTGTAACTCCAAAAAACGGCGTTTTTCGCGTCTCACCGCGATCTAATTCTGACTCCTCATCACCCTTTTTTTCAAAGCGCCCGCCCCCTTAGAGGTGGCGCGATTGGTAATGACACCGCTCTTCAGACCAGAGGTCGTGGGTTCGATTCCACCTTGGCCCACATGTTTTTTTTTTAACTACAAATTTATACACTATCACAGACCGGTAATTCATATTGATAATTTATTACAATTCTGCAAAGTTTAATGATTTTAGCAGCTTTTCTAATATGGACCTCAGATTCTGGTTAACAGTCTATGGCAGAAATACATACAAGTACACAGCCTGATGAAGCAGACAGAAGCAGTACCTCTGATTGGTTCCGCAGTTTCACCTCTTATCAGCACAAATCTCACCCTCTTCTGCTGTTTTCACCTCTTTTCTGCTAATTTGAGCTTCTGTTCCACAGTGCACTCAGCCTCTTCTGCTGTTTTCATTAGAATTTTAAGCTTTTCCACCTTTTTTCAGTTACGTGAGAACCAGTTTGGCTCAATGAGTAGCTGAAAAATATCAGCCTCTTCTGCTGTTTTAGCAGGATTTCAGAGTTCAGCTTTTTCACTTGTTTTAAGCACAAATTTCAGTTTCTTTACCTCATTTCACAACAAAGTTCTTCCTCTTCACCTCTTTTCTGCTAATTTGAGCTGCTGCTCCACAGTGCACATTTTCCCTCTCATCATATCTTTGCTTGTGACCAGAACTCATTTGGCTCAGAGGGTAGGGCATCTGTCGTGAGACCCGGTGGCAGAGGTTCGAATCCTACCTGTGACAGCTGCTACACATGTTCACTGCTTGCATGCGCTCTGCTTTCTTGACACTCTCCAGTGTGTCATTACACATACAGCCATCTTCAGCAAGCACTTCTGCTTCTACACTTCTTTTCAACTCGGCTTTTTGCTTCTTTACCTCTTTTCAGCAGAAATTATTCCTCTTCACCTCTTTTCTGCTAATTAGAGCTCCTGCTCCACAGTGCACTCAGCCTCTTCTGCTGTTTTCATTAGAATTTTAAGCTTTTCCACCTTTTTTCAGTTACGTGAGAACCAGTTTGGCTCAGTGAGTAGCTGAAAAATATCAGCCTCTACTACTGTTTTAGCAGGATTTCAGAGTTCAGCTTTTTCACTTGTTTTAAGCACAAATTTCAGTTTCTTTACCTCATTTCACAACAAAGTTCTTCCTCTTCACCTCTTTTCTGCTAATTTGAGCTTCTGCT
The DNA here is from genome assembly GCF_057382095.1 of Aulonocara sp. 'chitande type north' Nkhata Bay. Taxonomy (NCBI): domain Eukaryota; kingdom Metazoa; phylum Chordata; class Actinopteri; order Cichliformes; family Cichlidae; genus Aulonocara; species Aulonocara sp. 'chitande type north' Nkhata Bay. The sequence continues at coordinate 24,535,157 of NC_141360.1, forward strand.
CCACAGTGCACATTTTCTCTCTCATCATATATTTGCTTGAGACCAGAACTCATTTGGCTCAGAGGGTAGGGCAGCTGCCGTGAGACCCGGGGGCAGAGTTTCGAATCCTACCTGTGACAGTTGCTACACATGTTCCCTGCTTGCATGCGCTCTGCTTTCTTGACACTCTCCAGTGTGTCATTACACATACAGCCATCTTCAGCAAGCACTTCTACACCTCTTTTCAACTCATCTTTTTGCTTCTTTACCTCTTTTCAGCAGAACTTCTTCTGATTCACCTCTTTTCTGCTAAATGTTTAGCCTTTTCACCTCTTATTAGCACAATACTAAGCAGCTTCTGCTAATTTCACCAGAATTGTCAGTCTCTCCACCTCTTCTTTGTAAGAATCAGTTTGGTCCAGTAAGGTGAGACGCCGCCTATAGATCAGAAAGGCCAGGTTCGAATCTCGCTCAGGGCAATGTTTTTTGTTTTTTCAACTTTTTCTGCTTTTTTCAGCAGAAATCTTCAGCGTAAGGCATCCACACAGCATTTTCGCAGGAAATGCAATTTTTTCTAGTTGTGTGGATGCTTTAAGCATCCACACTATAGAGTTCCTGTTTCTCTTTATTCTTTATTGTGTGGATGCTTTAAGCATCCACACTATTGAGTTCCTGTTTCTCTTTATTCTTTATTATTATTATTCTAGTTGCTTCCGTACACTTTTCGCCGTTTAACTACTTCCACAATTTTCAGCCGATTTTCACCGTTCAAATTTTAAACTATTCTGCTATTTTTGCTAATTCCTGCTACGATTTTTGCTATTTTTAACTATTATACTTTTTAAAATATTAAGCTTTTTTCCTTTAATTTGTCCCATTGAAATGAATGGGAAACTTCTGCAATTCTGCTAAATTTTGCTTGTTTTTGAAACTTAACTACTTCCTCATACTTTCACCTAGAACAACCATTCAAATTTTAAAATGTTCACAAATTATTGGGCTATTCAGGTATGATTCAGCTTTTTCAAATGTTTTACTGTTTTACTTTTATGCCTCTTAAAGTTTTGAGTTGCAAAATTGTGATTTTTCACAAAATACATGTGTTGTTATGGTTGCTATGCTCTTGGCTTCCAGTGTGCCACTGAAGGTTTTGCAATTTTCACTTCATGTCCGAACAACTTCCTGCTACTTGCTCAATTTTCACTCAACTTCCACAAATTATACATCAAAACGTAGGTATTTTTGCTGGCTTTCAGAAAATGTCACCATCATTGTTGTGGGATTTATAGAATTTTGGCAAATCTCCTCAGACTAACACAAGGTCAGAAAACTCTCCATATAAAGTGAATGGAGAGCTTGTTCAAAATCATCGCTGGATTTCTGTAATGAGAGGCATATTCGAATCGTCATATCTCCTTAACGAAGCAAAGTTAAGACATGAGGCTTGTCCCCGTATATCTTCAGACACTCCTGACGCTCACAATTCAAGAATTTCTTTCTCACCTATTACCGTTCTGAAATGAGTTGGACTTGTTTGAGGGTAGGAAATTTGTCCTTCGCTCAGATTTCTTCAGATTTCAAACTGTGGAAATGAACCACTTTTTTCTCTCGTCATAACTTTTTGTTGGATTTCCACAGAGACCTGAAAATTTCTATGACTGTTCACCAAAGCCTGCTGTCTCTTACGGTGAAAGAATGATATCGATACTCCAAATAGATTTAGAGTTAGAAAGCGTTGTTTGAGGGCAAGTCAAGGCAGTGTTTGCTTCGCTCTGCTCAGTTATGGTGCATTAGAAGTCTAATATCTTTAATAATTCATATTTTAATGATAAATTGTTAACACTGGAAGATTCCCCCATCTCTTCTGAACAAAACGGTGTAAGAATGACCGCTCTAGCCCCTACGGTTAGGAAATTATGGTCATTTGTTTGAGGGGAGTCCTCACTATGAGAAATAGGCTGCAATAATCCTGTGCCTCTCTGTCCTGTGTGTGTAAAAAGATGCACCTGTTTTGGCGGGAAAACGTAAACAGCCACTCTGATTGGTGGATTTAAATTCGGCAGCTCTCTCCCTCTGTGTCTGTCTGTGTGTGTGTGTGTGTGTGTGTGTTTAGTGGGAGAGAGAGGACCCTGCCCTTATTTGGCAGCATGTCATTGTAGGATTTAAATTGAATATAGTTAGACTGGTTGACTGGATTAGAGCCTGTGTTTGTGTGTCCCTCTGTGCATTTGTGTTCCAATATGCCTCCATATTTGTAATTTTGTAAGTTATTACTATTCTGCTAAATATAGTATTTCTGCTTTTTATAGGATTTGTGCCTAATATAGTATTTCTGCTTTTTATAGGATTTGTGCCTAATATAGTATTTCTGCTTTTTATAGGATTTGTGCTTAATATAGTATTTCTACTAAATTATAGTATTTCTGCTTTTTATAGTATTTGTGCTAAAACATAGTATTTCTACTAAATGTAGTATTTCTGCTTTTTATACTATTTGTGCTAAATTATAATATTTCTGCTTTTTATACTATTTGTGCTAAATTATAATATTTCTGCTATTTTATAAGATTTGTGCCTAATATAGTATTTCTGCTAAATTACAATATTTCTGCTTTTTATACTATTTGTGCTAAAACATAGTATTTCTACTAAATGTAGTATTTATGCTTAATCATACTATTTCTGCTTTTTATGGGATTTGTGCCTAATATAGTATTTCTGCTTTTTATAGGATTTTTGCTCAAACATAGTATTTCTACTAAATGTAGTGTTTATGCTTAATCATCCTATTTCTGCTTTTTATAGGATTTGTGCTTAATATAGTATTTCTGCTAAATTATAGTATTTCTGCTTTTTATAGTATTTGTGCTAAAACATAGTATTTCTACTAAATGTAGTATTTATGCTTAATCATAGTATTTCTATATATTTCTGCCAGGTCCCCAGGCAGCCAATCCTCTGTGAGGACTTAGACATTCAAATTTTCAAATCAGGGCCTGCACGGTTTCCCAGCCAATCATATATGTGTCCTGAGGCATTCAAATTTGCATATTGGGGCCTTCATGGCTTCTAAGCCAGCCAATCATATCTGAGGGCTGAGGAATTCAAATCCACAAATCAGGGCCTGCACGGCTTCCCAGCCAGCCAATCATATATGTGGCCTCAGGCATTCAAATTTGCATATTGGGGGAATTCGTGGCTTCTAAGTCAACAAGTCATCCATGTCGTATATCTCTAAAAATTCACATTTTAATGATAAATTGTTAACACTGGAAGATTCCCCCATCTCTTCTGAACAAAACGGTGTAAGAATGACCGCTCTAGCCCCTACGGTTTAGAAATTATGGTCATTTGTTTGAGGGGAGTCCTCACTATGAGAAATAGGCTGCAATAATCCTGTGCCTCTCTCTGCTGCGTGTGTAAAAAGATGCACCTGTTTTGGCGGGAAAAAGTACACAGGCTCTCTGATTGGTGGATTCAAATTCAGCAGCTCCCAGGCTGACCTAGAAACTTACTTCTCTCTCCCTGTGCATTTTTTTGCAGATTTTTTCATTTAACAAGTATATTTGAGGGACCCTCAGCATGTTCAGCATTTTTTCAGCTGTCCATTTTGCTTTTCCAATTTTTCTGTTTAACTTATTACTATTGTGCTAAATCATACTTTTTCTTCTATTTTATAAGATTTGTGCTTAATATAGTATTTCTGCTTTTAATAGGATTTGTGCTTAATATAGTATTTCTGCTTTTTATAGAATTTGTGCTTAATATAGTATTTCTGCTTTTTATAGAATTTGTGCTTAATATAGTATTTCTGCTTTTTATAGGATTTGTGCTTAATATAGTATTTCTGCTAAATTATAGTATTTCTGCTTTTTATAGTATTTGTGCTAAAACATAGTATTTCTACTAAATGTAGTATTTATGCTTAATCATAGTATTTCTATATATTTCTGCCAGGTCCCCAGGCAGCCAATCCTCTGTGAGGACTTAGACATTCAAATTTTCAAATCAGGGCCTGCACGGTTTCCCAGCCAATCATATATGTGTCCTGAGGCATTCAAATTTGCATATTGGGGCCTTCATGGCTTCTAAGCCAGCCAATCATATCTGAGGGCTGAGGAATTCAAATCCACAAATCAGGGCCTGCACGGCTTCCCAGCCAGCCAATCATATATGTGGCCTCAGGCATTCAAATTTGCATATTGGGGGAATTCGTGGCTTCTAAGTCAACAAGTCATCCATGTCATATATCTCTAAAAATTCACATTTTAATGATAAATTGTTAAAACTGGAAGATTCCCCCATCTCTTCTGAACAAAACGGTGTAAGAATGACCGCTCTAGCCCCTACGGTTAGGAAATTATGGTCATTTGTTTGAGGGGAGTCGTCACTATGAGAAATATACTGCAATAATCCTGTGCCTCTCTGTGCTGCGTGTGTAAAAAGGATGCACCTGTTTTGGCGGGAAAAAGTAAACAGCCACTCTGATTGGTGGCAGCTCTCTCCCTCTGTGTCTGTCTGTGTGTGTGTGTGTGTGTGTGTGTGTGTGTGTGAGAGAGAGAGAGAGAGAGAGAGAGGCTTTTAATGGGATGATCTCATTCTAAGATTCTAATTTAATATATTTAGACTGGGTTACTGAATCTCTCTGTGCATGTGTGTTTCCTTATGTGTACATATTTGTGATTTTGTGGCTGTTATAGATTTTTTTGCTGATTTTTTTCATTTAACAAGTATATTTGAGGGACCCTCAGCATGTTCAGCATTTTCTCAGCTGTCCATTTTGCTTTTCCAGTTTTTCTGTTTAAGTTATTACTATTGTGCTAAATCATACTGTTTCTGCTATTTCATAAGATTTGTGCAAAATATAGTATTTCTGCCAAATATAGTATTTCTGATTAATTATAGTTTTTCTACTAAATCATAGTACAGTATTTCTGCTTTTTATAGGATTTGTGCTAAAACATAGTATTTCTACTAAATGTAGTATTTATGCTTAATCATACTATTTTGCTTTTTATAGGGTTTGTGCTTAATATAGTATTTCTGCTAAATTATAGTATTTCTGCTTTTTATAGTATTTGTGCTAAAACATAGTATTTCTACTAAATGTAGTATTTATGCTTAATCATACTATTTTTATATATTTCTGCCAAGTCCCCAGGCAGCCAATCCTCTGTGAGGACTTAGACATTCAAATTTTCAAATCAGGCCCTGCACGGTTTCCCAGCCAATCATATATGTGTCCTGAGGCATTCAAATTTGCATATTGGGGACTTCATGGCTTCTAAGCCAGCCAATCATATCTGAGGCTGAGGAATTCAAATCCACAAATCAGGGCCTGCACAGCTTCCCAGCCAGCCAATCATGTATGTGGGCTCCAGGTATTCAAATTTGCATATTGGGGAATTCGTGGCTTCTAAGTCAACAAGTCATCCGTGTCATATATCTCTAAAAATTCATATTTTAATGATAAATTGTCAACACTTGAAGATTCCCCCATCTCTTCTGAACAAAACGGTGTAAGAATGACCGTTCTAGCTCCTACGGTTAGGAAATTATGGTCATTTGTTTGAGGGGAGTCGTCATTATGAGAAATAGACTGCAATGATCCTGTGTCTCTCTGTGCTGCGTGTGTAAAAAGGATGCACCTGTTTTGGAGGGAAAGAGTGCACAGGCTCTCTGATTGGTGGATTCAAATTCAGCAGCTCCCAGGCTGACCTAGAAACTCACTTTTCTCTCCCTGTGTGTGTGTGTGTGTGTGTGTGTGTGTGTGTGTGTGTGTGTGTGTGTGTGTGTGTGTGTGAGACAGAGAGAGAGAGAGAGAGAAAGGCTTTTAATGGGATGATCTCATTCTAAGATTCAAATTCAATATATTTAGACTGGTTGACTGAATTGGATCTTGTGTGTGTGTCTCTCTGTGCATGTGTGTTTCCTCATGTGTACATATTTGTGATTGTGTGGCTGTTATAGATTTTTTTGCTGATTTTTTTCATTTAACAAGTATAGTTGAGGGACCTTCAGCATGTTCATCATTTTTTCAGCTGTCCATTTTTGCTTTTCCAATTTTTCTGTTTAAGTTATTACTATTGTGCTAAATCATACTATTTCTGCTATTTTATAAGATTTGTGCCAAATACCGTATTTCTGCCAAATATAGTATTTCTGATTAATTATAGTTTTTTCTACCAAATCATAGTACAGTATTTCTGCTTTTTATAGGGTTTGTGTTTAATATAGTATTTCTGCTAAATTATAGTATTTCTGCTTTTTATAGTATTTGTGCTAAATTATAGTATTTCTGCCAAATTATAATATTTGTGCTAAAACATAGTCTTAATTTAAAATTACAATATTCATAGTTCATCACAGTGTCTCTGGTAAATCACAATATTTCTGCTCTTTTGTACTATTTTTCTAAATCATAGTGTTTCTGTAATGTTTAAGTATTTTTGGCTAAATATATTCTTTCTGTTATCTTATACTATTTCTCCTAAATTCTTGTATTTTTGAGAAGTTATCATGTTTCTGGTAAGTTACAATATTTCTGCTAAATTCTGCTATGCTATTGTATTTCTGCCAAGTATTATGTTTCCTCTAAGATATTGCAGTTCTGCTAAGTTATTCCATTTTAGCAAACTTCTTTTGCTTCTGCAAAGTTTTTACAATTTCTGCAACTTTTCAGCTTTTTCAGCTACTTTTTGCATACAGCTTCAGCTTTAAGCATCCACACTGCATTTTCGCAGGAAATGCAAATTTTTCTAGTTATTATTATTATTATTATTATTATTCTGGGTGTTTCCGTACACTTTTCGCCATTAAACTACTTCCACAATTTTCAGCCGATTTTCACCGTTCAAATTTTAAACTATTCAACTATTTTTGCTAATTTCTGCTATGATTTTTGCTATTTTTAACTATTATACTTTTTAAAATATTCCACTTTTTTCCTTTAATTTGTCCCATTGAAATGAATGGAAATCTTCCAAAATTCTGCTAAATTTTGCTTGTTTTTGAAACTTAACTACTTCCTCATACTTTCACCTAGAACAACCATTCAAACTTTAAAATGTTCACAAATTATTGGGCTATTCAGGTATGATTCAGCTTTTTCAAATCTTTTACTGTTTTACTTTTATGCCTCTTAAAGTTTTGAGTTGCAAAATTGTGATTTTTCACAAAATACATGCGTTGTTATGGTTGCTATGCTCTTGGCTTCCAGTGTGCCACTGAAGGTTTTGCAATTTTCTCTTCATGTCCGAACAACTTCCTGCTACTTGCTCAATTTTCACTCAACTTCCACAAATTATACATCAAAACGTAGGTATTTTTGCTGGCTTTCAGAAAATGTCACTATCATTGTTGTGGTATTCATAGAACTTTCGCAAATCTCCTCAGACTAACACAAGGTCAGAAAACTGTCCATATAAAGTCAATGGAGAGCTTGTTCAAAATCACCGCTGCATTTCTGTAATGAGAGGCATATTCGAATCGTCATATCTCCTTAACGAAGCAAAGTTAAGACATGAGGCTTGTCCCGGTATATCTTCAGACACTCCTGACGCTCACAATTCAAGAATTTCTTTCTCACCTATTACCGTTCTGAAATGAGTTGGACTTGTTTGAGGGTAGGAAATTCGTCCTTCGCTCAGATTTCTTCAGATTTCAAAGTCTGGAAATGAACCACTTTTTTCTCTCGTCATAACTTTTTGTTGGATTTCCACAGCGACCTGAAAATTTCCATGATTGTTCACCAAAGCCTGCTGTCTCTTACGGTGAAAGAATGATATCGATACTCCAAACAGATTTCAAGTTACAAACCGTTGTTTGAGGGCAAGTCAAGGCAGTTTTTGCTTCGCTCTACTCAGTTATGCTGCATTACAAGTCAAATATCTTTAATAATTCATATTTTAATGATAAATTGTTAACACTGGAAGATTCCCCCATCTCTTCTGAACAAAACGGTGTAAGAATGACCGCTCTAGCCCCTACGGTTAGGAAATTATGGTCATTTGTTTGAGGGGAGTCGTCACTATGAAAAGTAGGCTGCAATAATCCTGTGCCTCTCTGTGCCTGCGTGTGTAAAAAGGTGCACCTCTTTTGGCGGGAAAACGTAAACAGGCACTCTGATTGGTGGATTCAAATTCAGCAGCTCCCAGGCTGACCTAGAAACTTACTTCTCTCTCCCTGTGTGTCTGTGTGTGTGTGTGTGTCTGTGTGTGACAGAGAGAGAGAGAGAGAGAGAGAGAGAGAGAGAGAGAAAGCCTTTTAATGGGATGATCTCATTCTAAGATTCTAATTTAATATATTTAGACTGGGTGACTGAATTTGATCTTGGTAGTGTGTCTCTCTGTGCATGTGTGTTTCCTTATGTGTACGTATTTGTGATTGTGTGGCTGTTATAGATTTTTTTGCTAATTTTTTTCATTTAACAAGTATATTTGAGGGACCCTCAGCATGTTCAGCATTTTTTCAGCTGTCCATTTTGCTTTTCCAGTTTTTCTGTTTAAGTTATTACTATTGTGCTAAATCATACTGTTTCTGCTATTTCATAAGATTTGTGCAAAATATAGTATTTCTGCCAAATATAGTATTTCTGATTAATTATAGTTTTTCTACTAAATCATAGTACATTTTTCCTCTTTTTATAGGATTTGTGCTAAAACATAGTATTTCTACTAAATGTAGTATTTATGCTTAATCATACTATTTTTGCTTTTTATAGGGTTTGTGCTTAATATAGTATTTCTGCTAAATTATAGTATTTCTGCTTTTTATAGTATTTGTGCTAAAACATAGTATTTCTACTAAATGTAGTATTTATGCTTAATCATACTATTTTTGCTTTTTATAGGGTTTGTGCTTAATATAGTATTTCTGCTAAATTATAGTATTTCTGCTTTTTATAGTATTTGTGCTAAAACATAGTATTTCTACTAAATGTGGTATTTATGCTTAATCATACTATTTCTATATATTTCTGCCAAGTCCCCAGGCAGCCAATCCTCTGTGAGGACTTAGACATTCAAATTTTCAAATCAGGTCCTGCACGGTTTCCCAGCCAATCATATATGTGTCCTGAGGCATTCAAATTTGCATATTGGGGCCTTCATGGCTTCTAAGCCAGCCAATCATATCTGAGGGCTGAGGAATTCAAATCCACAAATCAGGGCCTGCACAGCTTCCCAGCCAGCCAATCATGTATGTGGGCTCCAGGTATTCAAATTTGCATATTGGGGAATTCGTGGCTTCTAAGTCAACAAGTCATCCGTGTCATATATCTCTAAAAATTCATATTTTAATGATAAATTGTCAACACTTGAAGATTCCCCCATCTCTTCTGAACAAAACGGTGTAAGAATGACCGTTCTAGCTCCTACGGTTAGGAAATTATGGTCATTTGTTTGAGGGGAGTCGTCATTATGAGAAATAGACTGCAATGATCCTGTGCCTCTCTGTGCTGCGTGTGTAAAAAGAGGCACATGTTTTGGAGGGAAAGAGTGCACAGGCTCTCTGATTGGTGGATTCAAATTCAGCAGCTCCCAGGCTGACCTAGAAACTCACTTCTCTCTCCCTGTGTGTATGTGAGTGTGTGTGTGTGTGTGTGTGTGTGTGTGTGTGTGTGTGTGTGTGTGTGTGTGTGTGTGTGTGTGTGTGTGACAGAGAGAGAGAGAGAGAAAGGCTTTTAATGGGATGATCTCATTCTAAGATTCAAATTCAATATATTTAGACTGGTTGACTGAATTGGATCTTGTGTGTGTGTCTCTCTGTGCATGTGTGTTTTCTTATGTGTACATATTTGTGATTGTGTGGCTGTTATAGATTTTTTTGCTGATTTTTTTCATTTAACAAGTATAGTTGAGGGACCTTCAGCATGTTCATCATTTTTTCAGCTGTCCATTTTGCTTTTCCAATTTTTCTGTTTAAGTTATTACTATTGTGCTAAATCATACTATTTCTGCTATTTTATAAGATTTGTGCCAAATACAGTATTTCTGCCAAATATAGTATTTCTGATTAATTATAGTTTTTTCTACCAACTCATAGTACAGTATTTCTGCTTTTTATAGGGTTTGTGCTAAAATATAGTATTTCTACTAAATGTAGTATTTATGCTTAATCATACTATTTTTGCTTTTTATAGGATTTTTGCATTATATAGTATTTCTGCTTTTTATAGGATTTGTGCTTAATATAGTATTTCTGCTAAATTATAGTATTTCTGCTTTTTATAGTATTTGTGATAAAACATAGTATTTGTACTAAAAGGAGTAATTATGCTTAATTATAGTATTTCTATATATTTCTGCCAGGTCCCCAGGCAGCCAATCCTCTGTGAGGACTTAGACGGTGTAAGAATGACCGCTCTAGCCCCTACGGTTTGGAAATTATGGTCATTTGTTTGAGGGGAGTCCTCACTATGAGAAATAGGCTGCAATAATCCTGTGCCTCTCTGTGCTTCTATGGAACGCCAGGACTGCCATAATGAATTAATTAAATACACCATTAAATAATTAATTAAATGTGGCAATAATTAATTAAAATTGGAATTAATTAATTAAATAAATAGTTATGACACATGTAATTAATTAATTATTGACACATTTAATTAATTATTTATGTATTTCACATTTTAATTAATTATTGACACATTTAATTAATTAATTATTGACACATTTAATTAATTATTTATGTATTTCACATTTTAATTAATTATTGACACATTTCATTAATTATTTAATGATTTATTTATTTCATTTTGGCAGTCCTGACGCCTGGCTCTCATCATGAAATAATTTTATCTGTCAGCCTCACCCATCAAACTCAGGGGGCGGGGTTAACGCTGATCGAGTCAAAACCATTGCTTTGGCCTGGTGGCCATTGTTTCTAGCACACAACAACCGGCATGTGGAAGCTAACAGAACTGAGCTTTGAAAAACCCTGTTTGTGTGTCACCAAATACCGTTTTAATATTTTTTTAGCCGAGAATGTAGTGGTTTAATCTTCATGTGTCTGGTCGGTTTTTCAAGATACAGCCTCTTTGCAAAAGTGCTTCGATGATTTCGGAGATGTCTGCCCAGTCTCACGGCAAAGCGTGGGATAGACCCGCTCGCCTCGCAAGCAATCCCACCGACAAAGCGCAGGCCCCGGTACACAGCTGTAGTAACCCCCGCTGACTTCTTTTACTGAGGTTATATTTATCGATGTTTTATTTCCTGATGTTCTTATGTGTCCTACGTGTTTCAGTCGCCAATTCTGAATTATAACTAACATTAAAAACATGTTTAAGGAGGAGAGAGAGCAAATAAATCTGTTTAACATCTGATCTTTGGGTTTTTGTTCAGTAATCAGCGTGACCTGTGTATAAACACATAAAAGAGATAACGTTGGTGTTTCCGTCATGTAGTAACTGCTGGCTTTAACTGTACAAAGGTTGTTCGACACTATGAAACACATACAGACTTCATGATGTTCGGCTAATATTTTTATTGTGAATATTAATCATGCTGACCTCGCTCTGTACACCACGCAGCGAGGTCAGCATATCCACGATATCCTCAGCTCCATGAGTTAACACAAAGTTTCCCAGCTGACTATCTAACTGCCAACTATTCCAGAGACGTGAAAATATACAGCATAAAGAAAAGTGTAAGAGACTCAGCAGCAGATTAGAATAACAGTTATACATTTAATAAATCACCAAATGAATCCAAGAAACGAGCAAACCTGTTCCGACAATTTGAGTTTGTATTCCCTCAGCTGCAGACTCGCTGCTGTTTAAATGTTTGAAAAGGAAGATTAGATATAAAAAACGTCAAACATAGACTCAGTCTGCCTTCACATTTGATATGAGGCCAGCACGTATAGTGGCCTCAGCAGGCTATTACTGAAATACACGTGCTATATCATAAACTATGATATAAACAGGGAGGTCCTATTAACATGTTTAGTTTTAAAGGACACCTTCCTGCCTTTAGTCTCATTCATGAGCAGTATTAGTTTTCTTCTAACATCCAGAAGTCTGCACAATGTGTTTCATAGTTTGTAACAAGCCTTTGACAGGTAAACATAACATGACCGAAAAAGCAAAAAAAAAAGAAAAAAAAAAGAGAGAGAGTGTTGACATAAGAAGAGAAAATTCTCTCAATTATGGAGACAGACAAATGGTTCATTTATGTTTGATGTGTGTTTATTCCTCCCTAAATATCGTCGGTGAAGTTCGCCATGCATGTCAGATTTTCCTGCGCATTTTTATACCTCTGCCAACAGAGAGAGAAAAAAAATCACATTCTAACAGACAGCTGGTGCTTAGAATACAGTTGAATAACTATTAAAAAACAGATAATATTTAGATGATAGTTCAGTCTAACACATGTGCCAGTGAACCATTAAACGTCTGTGAAACTATGCAGTTATGAAACGTAACTTTAACCTCAGCCAAACCGATTTGCTCAGTTGTAAATAAAACAGCGAAGTAAACGTGACCCGACAGACAGAACCTGAGTGAATGAAGTCCAGCGTTTAACCACTGAGAGCTAAAACTCAGCTGAGGTTTGAAAGCTGTGTGCCGGTGATTGGACATCAGCCGCTGATAAAGCTGTTCGCCTATAAAGTGCTCTGTAAGGAAACGAGCTCCAGCAGCTCTGCGCTCGGGGAAAATACTATATTTCCTTATCTTGTGCAGAAAAATGCGCTGACATTGCGTTATATCGAGCACCGGCTGCCCAGTTAAACTGTGACTATCACCAGGTAACGTAGGCGTGTTTCTTGAATTAGCAGCAGGTGTTAAACAGCTGACAGATGAGGAGGAGGATGCATGCAGGTAAACTGAGGGTCTGTTGAGCTGATCGCTGGTTTCGTGAGAAAAATGTCAGCTCGTTCTTTATGTTACAGAAGCACAGAGACACAAAACCAGGCGGAAAGAGACGATCGTTCGGTGAAAATGAGAATCTGCGAATGCAACATGTGGAACACGGAGAGTGGAATATGTAAACAAACCGGTTAACGTAACCCCTTCGGTGCACTCTGCATGCTAACTGTTAGCAGAGCTAGTGAAATCTCTGAAAACATCTGAGCACTTTTGCAAACATGTTCTATGTTGACAACCTGACCAGACATACGTCGCGACATTCGCGGCTAAAACACTGTTAAAAGTGTAGCTGGTGACAGAAAAACGGGGTATTTTAAAACTACACCACCACCATTGCTGCTTGTGATTTGATCTGCATTCTGGGATAACTGGCTGCCCCAAGTCTACACAAGCAATCGATTTTCTAGGATCGACCTGTTTTGACTTACTTTGCACGGCAACCAATCAAATGTTAGAGAAGCTGCATGGGCAGCGTTAACCCCGCCCCCTGAGTTTGATGGGTGAGGCTGACAGATAAAATTATTTCATGACGAGAGCCAGGCGTCAGGACTGCCAAAATGAAATAAATAAATATATCATTAAATAATTAATTAAAATGTGAAATACATAAATAATTAATTAAATGTGTCAATAATTAATTAATTACATGTGTCAATAATTAATTAAAATGTGAAATACATAAATAATTAATTAAATGTGTCAATAATTAATTAATTACATGTGTCATAACTATTTATTTAATTAATTAATTCCAATTTTAATTAATTATTGCCACATTTAATTAATTATTTAATGGTGTATTTAATTAATTCATTATGGCAGTCCTGGCGTTCCATATGCTGCGTGTGTAAAAAGATGTATGTATATATATATATATATATATATATATATATACATATATATATATATATATATATATATATATATATATGTGTGTGTGTGTATATATTTGTCTTTAAAACATCTTTGCAGACTGACTGTCCTGGACTGGTTGGGTTTTTTTTTTCAGGTCTGGTGAACTCAGCTCTTTGGTGTTGGTGTTCAGGAGTAGAGCCTTCTAATAATATTTATTCAACTTATAGAATTAAAGTTCTGCGAGTATTTTCTTTAGCAAATAAATATTGTATAGAATATTTAAAATCACCTACATTTTTGATGTTTACAATGCCCATTGTGTGTAATACTGGAATTTCCTACTACTGTGAACGCCTCATCTTTTACCTGACTGCCGGACATCCGCCTTTCCGCACACTTCGCTGAGTCCGCTCTGGGTGAGTGCTGCTGCTCTGCTTCTCCTCTTCTCTCCTAAATGTTTATAGTCTGTTTGTGCAATTTAACGAGTTCTTTTAGTGATTTATAAAGCCAACCGAGGTAGAACTCATATTAGAGTAACACAGTGGTTGCTTTTTCCTAGTGAAACTTTGTCATTTTTGTATGTAAAAGGAGTGTTTGATGAGCTAACAACCCGATGCTAATGCCTAGCGCTCCTTTGAGCCCAGTGTGAAATGAAAATTTGACTGTGAACCACGGTTATCGTGTTGTTTTATTAATTACATTTGGTGTGTTTGTCAGTCTGTTACATAAGGTGCAGTTAGTTCTCTTCACAAATCAGTTGGTTAAAACAGCCTCATTCTTTATGCTGTAAAGTTTTTAACGAACCGCCATCTTAGATTCAGTGTCAGCTGTCGGCAAGATCAAAGGAGCCATTTTACCGCCTCTGACCGAACACGGGAGAAAAAGAGTCGCGTGTGTGCAGGTCTTGTGGATTAATTAAGAGAAAGGAGGGGGGGAGAAACTGAGGATTAAACATAGGCTATGTCCCCACATACACGGGTATTTTTGAAAACGGAGATTTTCCGTTTCTGTTTTAAAAAACAATCCCGTCCACACATAAATGCAGAAATGAAGGAGAACACTGCTAGGAACATGCCAAAGCAGCAGGTGGCGCTATATTCCTAACCGTGTAGAAATGTTGGCCAATCAGAAGTCTAGAAACCTCGGTGGGAAATGGCAAACAAAGATGGGGCATAGAAGCAGAACCGAGTCATATCTGTGGGGGGACAGTAACTGTGTGTGTAAGCATTTAAACACTGCAGAGAGAACAATTAACAGTAACAGTATTGTAGAAATGCATTTCACCGAAACAATAACGTGGCGCACAGTGTGACGTCAAAAAAGGCGCTGCGTTTTCTCCGTTTCCATGTCCACACATAAATGCAAAAATGGAGTTTTCAAAAAATATCCTGGCAAGCGTTTTTAGAAATCTCTGTTTTCAGTGACCGCAAACGCATAGAAAAATCTCCATTTTCAAAAGTACCTGTGTACGTGTGGACATAGCCCAAGAATAATAAGAACTCCTAAACAGAAGACTTTAATTTTTAAGAACTGTTTAACAAAGGCTTGTTTGTGCCAACCTAAATCTGCTGCACAGTTTAAATTCTCACTTTGTGGAAAATTAATGAAACAAACAACAGCCCACCTTCACATAAATAAAATATGGCAGTATATTATTATTAGTATGGTACATAGATATTTATTTTAAAAATACAGTATATTTACTATGATACTATGTGCAGTTAATAATATTTTAGGAAGTAGAATTTGAATGCAGACCACCTCAAATATTAAAGCCTTAAAAATATATCGTGCAGTTTTTCATGTATGAGTGTTTTGCAATCTTAACTGAGAGGTAGACCAAAGAAAACAGAGGACAGTTGTTGTTTGTATTCCAGCTGTAGTAAACAAAGAAGTTTAGTGAATCTTTTTGACAACAGAGAGTGATGCAGTATTGATGCTGATTTGAGTTTTCTGATCCTGTATTTTTGCTCTTTGTCTTTTGTTACACAGAGTGAAATAGAAGCTTGGTTTTGCCTTTGCTGGTAAGTAAACAGTGATTGTAACTGAAGCAATATGAAACTGGGATTGTGTAACATGTTTAGCAATTTACATACAATAGTTTGGCTTTTTGTGATATCTTGCCATTTGCTCATGGGCAAAAACACATTTAGGTTTTATAAGCAGTAAGCCTCCCCACTAGACCTGTGAGTGTCCCTAAAAATGTCCCTGAAGTTTAATAGGCCATTTATGTCTAATTTTAATTTTAAAGGCTTATCAAAGCGTTTCTGTAGTAATTATTGTTTTTATTACACATGTTAAGGCCATTTGAGACTCTGCAATTAAATTTTGCCCTCTTTAGACTAAAGTGAGTTCATTTTGTCTGAGGTACAGTGCTGGGAAAAGTCTTTCTTCCTTGCAGATTTATTTTGTTCATGCTTTTTTGTCACATGTTTCAAATCATCTAACAGGGATGATATGAATAAATACAAAAAAGCATTTAAACATTTAAGCAATAATAAAAGACTAAGAGAACCAGAGTTGTGAGTAGGCAATGTTGTGTATGTTAAAGCCTGTGTGTAATTTATGTACACTAAGTTTAAATTAGTTTCTTAATAATTTGCTTGATACAATGTGTTTAAAATTTTATACAAAAGGGAAATATTGCAAAATACAAAAAGATTCCTGCCAACAGGTACAATGGAAGGACTTTTTATTATAATTTTTAAGAAATTTTAATTGCAAAAATGGTGTGCTACTGTTGTTACTATGACATGTCAAAATTTACATGTATTTTAGGATTTACATATTCAGATCAGAACTAAAACCTGATGAGGTTTTCCGTTGATTCTAACAGTTGTGGTTTTTCCACACTTTATTAAGCACTGACTTGTGATAGAAAATGATGGAGCTAAAAAGCCATAATCTGTACCAACAAATATTGGTGCCTCTTCTTTTCACTTCTGTAGTATGCATGCCTTTATTACACATGTTATCGCCATGTCAGACTCTGTAACTGAAGTTTGTCCTCTTCAGACTACAGTGAGTTCATAAAGGCTTGAAGAAATTGAGGATTTTACTAGTTATTTCATGTCACAGTAAATTGGATTGTGTGTGAAGAGGTTTAACAGTCTAAGTCATTAAACAGTGATCTGATGTGTTGTTTCCTTTCTCTAGGAGACTGATCTAACTGTCGCAAGTCTGGTAAGTAAAGGTTTTGTCTGCGGTACAGTGCTGAGAAAGGTCTTTCTTCTTTGCAGATTTATTTTGTTTATGCTTTTTTCACATTTCAAATCATCTAACAAGGATGACCTGGATAAATACAAAAAGCAGTTTTAAAGTGATGATTTCATTTTTGAACCAGAACAACCTGGTCTAATGTAAAAACATGTTGGTCTCTAATACCCAGCTGTGGATGCCCTGATAGCAACAATTACCATCAAGCATTTACAGTAACTGGTAATGACTGGTTTACATCACTGGTTGATTTTGGTCCACTACAATTTCAGAATTGTCTTAATTAGATCCAAACAGGGCAGGCAAGAAAAGAAAAGAAAAAAGTCTTAATTAAGGCCCAATATAGGGTTTTCAAGTCATACCACGTATCTTAATTTCATTAAAGTCCAGACTGATTAGTTTATACCAAGTGTTTTGTTTCATTCATTCAATTGGACTTGCTTGTGTGCTTCAGATCCTAAGTGTGATTAAACTTAAGCCCAGGACCTGATGAGTTGATGGTCCTGAAGTAGTAAAGGAACTCTGGGACATCACAGTAACAGCACCATGTTTGACTTTAATGCTGGTGTTTTTCTCTCACTATAGATGATTCAGTTTAGTGCAGTTCGTCAGCACAGCTGTTGGTTATCATCGAGATATTATTAGGCAACTTGTTTTTGCCTGTTCAGCTACAATATCTGGGAGGGTTTTTGTTTTCTGGGGTCTCCAAATCCTTAGAAATCTCTTTGTAAACTTTTACAGAACTATATGTGTTTGTTTCACATTAGAGCAGCTCACGACTGGCAGTTTAGGGACGATTAAATATTCACATAGGGCAGGGGTCTCAAACTCCACTCTTCAAGGGCCGGTGTCCTGAAGCTTTTCCACGTGTCCCTGTTACAAAACACCTGAATAACATTTGTAGGTCATTAGTGAGAGTATAGAATTTGACTGTGTGCTGAAGTGGCATCCCCTAAGACTACTCAAATTTAAGTAATTAAGTGTTTGGAAAAATGTACTTCTAAAAGTACTTTCATTGCATCATGTTCATTCACTCATGAGCTGCTATAACATGAATCAAATGGCTGAATTACCACCTCAGCATGCAGTCAGGTTCTGTAGAGTTTTGCTAATGACCTACTAATGTTATTCAGGTGTGTTGCAACAGGGACACATAGAAAAGTTTCTGGACACCAGGCCTTAAGGACCAGAGTTTGAGACCACTGGTGGTAGGGCATTGTGGATTTCAAAAGCTTCTTCCCTTAAATCACTGCCTAAAAACTGCTTTTTGTAATTTGTCATAATGACTTGCAAAGTATAGGTGGGATGAAAACATAAACATAAGACATTTTATAGTGGCCTGATATTTTTATCAAGGCTGTTTTTTTGAAAATAATCCTGGCTTAATTTACAAAAGATGAACTGTCTGAAAGTCATGTTTGTTTGTTTAAGAAATGTGGGAATGTCCAGCAAAGATCTTACATGCAACAGCTCAGATACAGCACTCACTTCTGTTCTTTTTATCATGAAATGATCTACAAAGAAATTACCATCATACTAAATTTTGCTAATTAGGCCTTAATATCAGCTATGATAAGTTTATCATAGATTTAGTGTAGTGCTTATTGCTGTGTATCAAACATGCCCCAAATGTGACTGAAATATGTAGAAACTGCTGTGTAGAAACTAGCTGTCTCCAAATTTCTCATTTTGCCAAAATACATACAGAGTGGCTTGAAACTGTCTGCTCTAACCTCAGTGTGTTGGTTTTGTTGGACCATATAATATTTACAGTAAGTTACTGTAGCAGCACGTCTTGGTGTAAGTTTATAGAGTGTTTTTTTTTTTTATTGTGTTAATAGAATTTGAATGCAGGCCACCTCAAATGTCAAAGCCTACAAACATTCCATACAAGCTATCATTTGTGATTGTTGCCTACTTTTAAATTGTGACATCACCATTTGATAAAGTGTGTAGTAGTAGGTGAAGCAAATCATTGGTTACGATCTCTACTCTCTTATGTAACTGAACCTAAATTTTGGAGCATTACATGACTCAGAAACTTGTGTGGCTTATTGCAAATGGATAAAACTACATATTACCTTTTATGAAGATGATCATCTTTATTAGGGTGCGGAAAAAGAAAACAGAGGAGAGTTGTTGTTGTCTAATGCCGATTGGAGTTGTCTGAGCCTGTATTTTTGTTCTTTGTCTTTTGTTACACAGAGTGAACAGCTCTTTGGCTTTGCCTTTGCTGGTAAGTAGACAGTAATGGTAATGTTTAGTAATTTACTTACAGTAGTTTGGGTATTTGTGTTATCTTGCCATTCACTCATGGGCAAAGACAAATAGTCAGGATTTAGAATCTGTAGCAGCAAAGCCCCCACACAGGACCACTGACTGCCCCAGAAAATGTCAATGAAGTTTAATAGCCCATTAATGTCTGATTTTAATTTTTGATGGCTTATCAAGTCCAAACATAGTTAAATGTCAGAGACATCTTTATGCAGTTGTTTGATTTCTCCTTATGTTTGTGGATTTAAGTGTGAGTATAGGTGGTACCTTAAACACTTAAGAGCACCACAGCTATCGATTTTTATTGTCTCTCTCATTCCACTTATGAATTAGCATGAAGTCAAAACGCTAGAAGTATTTTTCCTGAGTGACTGGCCTGAGTGCAGTTCACACTGCAGGCGAAAGCGCATCAAATCAGATTTTTTTGTCATGTTGGTATCAGTGATGGTATCATGGTATGACAGTGTGAACGGCACAAATCCGATATTTTAGAAAGCGACTGCTGTTTGAATTTCAATTGTCTTAATTAAGGTCCAAAATAGTGTTGTGAAATCATTTCACAGCTCTTGCTGATCATCAAGATGTTTTTAGGCAAATGTGAGAAGGTTTGTGTTCTTTTTGGCCAGTCAATAAATAATTTTGAGTTTAATGGATATAAAGTATTTAAAGCAGGAGGCCTGAAACTCTGCTGTAACCTCAGTGTGCGGGTTTATTTGGACCATATAATATTTACAGTAAGTTACTGTAGCAGCACGTCTTGGTTTGAGTTTATAGACTTAGTTTATTGTTTTAATAGAACGTAAAAATGTCCTTATAACAGTTCCACCATCATTTGTTAAACATTGTCATTCTGTTCACTCCAATAATTTACTGTAGAAGTCTTTAGTATTTAAAGCCCTACATGTACTGTATTTTTGAAATTATAAGGCATAACGTCAATAAACAATTCTGTTTTTAAGGCAGATTAAGCCAAACAAACAGTCAGATAAGTCAAACTTTATTCAAGTCATTCACAACAACTCTCAACACTGTTCAGTTGTAACACATAAAATACAGACCAATACACTCACTTTTTCAGTTCATTCCTCATCTACAAATCCATCAAACTCTTCATGGGTTGATCAGGTTGAAATCTGCTTCATAAGCATGTCTCTTAGCACGTGCCAGGTCCTTGTACACACACCATAATGTTATGTTGAAGCACCGTACAAATTACTCTACGAGGGTCCTGACTATGGTAGCCATAATGCTCTGACAATACATCAAGCAGCGCAGCTTTGTAGCTTACCAAAGTATTACTAAAATATTTGACAGAATTTTGAGCGCTGTGTACCACAGAAATCCCGTTCTAGGTCAGTAAGCATAACCAGAATCGATACACTAGGCACATTGTATGTTTTTGAGAAAATGACAGGGTTTTAGGTGTGCCATATAGTCTGAAGAATATGGTAAATCCAAGCATATTGGAAATACGACTAATTCCAGGCCTTTTGTGTCTTACAGGTGACCTGCTGCAGAAGATCCTCTCTCTCTCTATCATTATAAGCAATTCTGTCTATCCTATCACTCTCCCAACTCTATCTAATTTGAAAGCCATTCTATCTTGTATCCCTCTATCTCTACTGCTCTATCTAATTTGAAAGCCATTCTATCTTGTATCCCTCTATCTCTACCGCTCTATCTAATTTGAAAGCCATTCCATCTTGTATCCCTCTATCTCTACTGCTCTATCTAATTTGAGAATCCAAGTTTTGAGAATCCTTTCAGAATCCAATTTTCAGAAATCCAAGTTACCAGAACTTGATCTATCTGTTACAGAATTCTGAGAGATCTCTGCTCTCACTGCTCTTTCTTTCCTGTCATTAAGCTCTCTCACATTCAGTCATTTTGCTGGAAATTACAAGTTGAATATACAGTAGTAGAATTACAGTACAGTGGAACTTATAGTAGAAACTACTTACACAGCCCTACATTTGTCATTTTAATTTTGCATTACACTTTGGAATTAACACTTCTAGTTTGGCTTACTTTGATCAATTGTATAAAATATCACCTCTTTATAAGTTTACTTGTAATAAGATAATCTGGTTATTTTGTAATACATACATTCAGATAAATAATAAATTAGATCCAGTCTGTTAGTCTGTTTCATTGGCTATAACATTTGACTGCAAGTTTATAGTACTATTATTTAAGGACAAACCCATTTTGTTACTCAGTGTAAGTATTCAGTTAGTATTGTCATCGAGAAGTACCTGAGGACCCAGACTTCCTGTTTCCTGACTGCTGCAGAAAATCCAGCTGAAGAATCCTCATCACCTGTCATCTTATCACCACACCACCACAGCTCCATATATTTGATTTCAATTTTAGATATCTGAAAGATTTACATAAACTCCCCTAAGAGCTAAGACTTTTATTATAGCCTGTTGATTGTTGAGATTTATTCTGCATATCATTTTATAGAAGTTGTAATTATTTACCAGTCTGGTTAAAAAAAAATATAAGTAAAATTATACAGTTTCTAAGAGCTACAATAAAACGGACCAAATTGTTTCCAGAGAACTTTGAATTTCCTTTATTTTGAATTTGGAGTACAAATCAGCTTTTTAACATCTATTCATATATTCATAAAAACATTTTACAGTATAATAGTACATTTCTGAGATTTAACAGTAACTTGAGGAGTTGTACGTTTTTCTGTGTTTCAAGGTTCAGTTTTGTTTATATTTGTGTATAACCACATATAAGCTCCAGATTGTACTTCAGCAAAATGCCAAGAAAAGGTCAAAGGTCGCAGTCCCAGAAGCTTAGATGGCAAAAGCAGAAAGAACAGGTGAATGTTTCTCAGAGCAGTGAGCAGGTAAAGGTGTCTGTTTCAGCTTTTCCCAGCACAGAAGTGCAGAGCAGTGTTCAGACAGCCACAGTGTCTTATGCAGATGTGGTAAAGAAAGGTGTTCCCTCAGTGTCTGTACCAGAGTCTGAAGTTATGCAGGTAATCCAGACTGAACCCCAGCTAACTGTACACAAACAGCATGATGGAGAGACAGCCAAAGTATCTTATGCAGATGTGGTAAAGAGAAGTGTTCCCTCAGTGTCTGTCCCAGAGCCTGAAGTTATGCAGGTAATCCAGACTGAACCCCAGCTAACTGTACACAAACAGCATGATGGACAAGCTCCAGGACAGTCTCATGTACAGGTTACAAACAGTGAAAGTCCACGAGTGAGTAGCGTCTGTGCTTCCCGAAGCCAGGCCGCTCCTAGGTATGGAAAGTACCGGAATCAGCAATGCATGGCTAACAGCTTGGTTTTCCTGTCATTCTTACATGAGGATGAATTTATTACCAGAGCAGATCTAAACCGTGTGTTGGACAAAGGCCATGCTGTCTATTCAGATGCCAGACTGAGGTTTGTGAACAGTGTGTTTCTAGCCTGCGATGAACTTCCCTCAGTGGTCATCAGCCGCACACACGAGTATCAAGTCGACATGTCTCAGTTTGCTCATTACGGCACATTTGATGGTACAGATCACTTTCCGAGCCTTGAACAGGGATTACAGTGTTTGGCTTCAGACGTTCGCTATGCTTTGCTAGTCATGGGAGGAACAGTCATCGCTGTTAGCAGGCTGAATTCAGGTGAATATGCATATTTTGACCCTCACCCACGTAAGTCTACTGGTATGCCATTGTCGCTAAGTGTAAGTGGTGGAACTGCAGTTATGTTGAAATTCACACGTCTTAATGACATGATTGACAGGATCAAACGTTTGTACAGAATGTTTAGCATCGCACCAAGCTGCACTTATGAGCTACAGCCCATCGAGTTTCACAGTGAAAACGCTGCTGACCAAAGAGATGCTAATCAAACCACCGAATACAGACAAACAGCTACAAGTGCACCAGCACCAGCTTTAAATGAACGTGTTCATGAATTAAACTCTGAAATATACACTGAGCAGACACGGAAACCTGTGACCAAAGATTTAACCAGTGAAGTAATGTCATCCAGAGTTGTTTCTTCAAATGAGACAGCTGCTCCCAGAAAAAACCATCATCCTTCTGATTATTTTGAAAAGGAAACCTCTGCATCCTCTGTGAGAGAAACTCAGGTAACACCAGATTCTATTCCTCAGAATGATTCAAACAGTGCCTCCAGTTCAACTAAGATAACAGAGGAACTCTCAGATAAACTGCTGAAATATAGTAAACATGAAAGGCAAAAAATGAGGAGAAGATTATTGACCCAACAAAAGCTACCACAGAGAAAGGAAAATCAGAAGACGAAAGAAAGGCAGATGTACAGGTTTGATGAAAGCTTCAAGACAAAGAAAAAAAACTCAGCTCGGAAGTCTGATGATCCTGATCACAGACAGAAAAGGATTCTGTACAGAAATGAACTGTATAAATTAAATGCTACCTATAAGGAGAAAAAGAAAGAACATTTGAGAAAGATGTATAGAGAAAGTGCTGAAATTAGAGATAGAAAAAGAGAACGTGTCATAAGGACATATAAAGACAATCCCCTATTCAGAGATAAGCAGAAGGAACGTGTAACAAGAACATATAGAGAGTCTCCCATATTCAGAGATAAGCAGAAGGAACGTATAACAAGAAAATATAGAGAGTCTTCCATATTCAGAGATAAGCAGAAGGAACGTGTAACAAGAACATATAGAGAGTCTCCCATATTCAGAGATAAGCAGAAGGAACGTATAACAAGAAAATATAGAGAGTCTTCCATATTCAGAGATAAGCAGAAGGAACGTGTAACAAGAACATATAGAGAGTCTCCCATATTCAGAGAAAAGCAGAAGGAACGTGTAACAAGAACATATAGAGAGTCTCCCATATTCAGAGAAAAGCAGAAGGAACGTGTAACAAGAACATATAGAGAGTCTCCCATATTCAGAGATAAGCAGAAGGAGCGTATAAGAAGAATATACAGAACTTGTGCTGGATTCAGAGAAAAACATAAAGCTTACATGAGGTCATATGTATATAACCTATATAAAGAAAGCGAAGAATTTAAAAAGAAAAAACGATTTTACATGACTAAGCGGTATGGAGAAGAGAAACAATTTCAGCAACAACACAAGGACAATATGAGAGAACGAATGAGAGTAAAATATTGGAACAGTTTTTCTTTCAGACAGATGCATAATATCAGATGTGCAATGAATATAAAACGGAAATATCGCCAGATGCATCGACCAGCTGAGACTTTACAGAGTCATCCAGAGAACACTTTAATGAATGAGGCCATATCTCGTTTCAGATCAAACATTAAGTCAGCACCATCTTATGTTTGTACTGTTTGTCTAAAAGCTTCTTTTCCTAATCAGGTGAAAATCTGCAAAAGACAAAATTACTCAAAACACCAGACTGTAGCTCATCAGTGTCTAACTGGTAAATATGTTCATGTGTGTGATGAAGCATGTCATGATCACTGCAGCTTTCCTGTTGAGAGAAAAAAAGAGTATATCTGTCACACGTGTCACAGTTCCCTCAAAAGTGGATGCATGCCCAGGCTTGCTGCTGTTAATGGTTTAGAACTGCAGGATATTCCAGCTGAACTTTGTGATCTCAACATTCTGGAGAGACATCTGATTGCCAAATGCATACCATTTGCTAAGATTATTCCTCTTCCAAAGGGGAGACAGAGACTCATATGTGGTAATGTGGTGTGTGTACCATCTGAAGTCCAACAAACAGTTGACAGTTTACCGAGGATCAGAAGCCAATCACAGATCATGAGGGTGAAATTGAAAAGACGACTGTGCTACAAAGGCCATCAGCTGTTCCAGACTGTCACCTGGTCTAAACTCATTCAAGCTCTGCGTAAACTGAAACAAATTCATCCACAGTACACAGATATTATTATCAGAGATGATGCATTGCTTTGTGATCCAACGTTACCTGATGATGACAGCAGTGATGAAGCCAGCATGGCAAGTGATGATTATAATGAAGCAGATTTAATGGAAATTGACAACTATGAAAAAGATGCCCTTTTGTGTGAAAGTGAGTCTCAAAGTGACCAAGATATTAATATGCAATCCTGTGATGAACAACCAGAGGAACAAAATCCAGATGAACCAGAAAGTGATTTGAACAATGGAGGTTTTGCTCTAGAAAGTTGTCTGCAGCCTGTTGACATTTCAGAAGAGATTCTCTGTTTCACTGATAACACATATTGTGTGGCTCCTGCAGAAAGAAACAATCCTGTTAGCTTCTTCAGAACTCCTCATTTGGAAGCCATGGCATTTCCTGTGCAGTTTCCTACTGGTCAGAATACACTGGATGAAAAGAGACGTCTCAAGCTCACACCGAGTGCTTACTTCAAGTCAAGGCTTTTCAACATTGATGCAAGATTTGCTAAAGACACAAATTACCTGTTTTTCTCACAGTTTGTCACTGAAATACACTTGGCTAATTCCAGCATGACAATACAGCTAAGGAAAGGTAAAACTATGACGAAAGATGGACGCAAAATCACATCAGGAATGTTACAAAGTAAGACAGAAGTAGAGAAGCTGGTAAGAAATAAAGATGCAATCAGATTTATGCAGCCACTCAGAGGAACTCCAGCTTACTGGCAGAAAACTACCAGAGATCTATTCAGCATGGTTCGCCAAATAGGAACACCTCAGTTCTTTGTCACTTTCTCTGCTGCTGAGATGAGATGGCCTGAAGTGATTCAAGCAATAAAGAGACAGCAAGGTGAAGAGGTTGATTTTGAAGCCCTGGACTGGTCAGAAAAGTGTGAAATTCTAAGATCAAATCCAGTAACCACCATGCGAATGTTTGATAAACGTGTTGAGGCTTTGTTCAGAGATTTGCTTTTTTCTCCTGCACAGCCCCTTGGTGAGATCATTGATTACTTTTACAGAGTTGAGTTCCAGCACAGAGGTAGTCCACATATACACATGTTGCTGTGGATTCGAGAAAAGGTAGAAGCAGATGTGGATGATGACCAAACTGTCTGTGACTTTGTGGACAGATACATCTCAGCTCAACTCCCTGATCCAGAAAAACAACCTGAACTGCACAAAAAAGTCACTGAGCTACAAAAGCACAGCAAAAACCACACAAAGACATGCTTTAAGAGTGTGAACTCTGGTTGTAGATTTGGGTTTCCCAAACCACCAGCCACAAGAACAATGATTGTGAGACAGGATGAGGATTCAGACACTGAAGCTGCAAAAGCCAAACTCAGACCTTTGTTGAACCTGCTGAAGGAACCTGAAGCTGCTTCCCTCACCATAGAGCAGATTCTGTCACGATGCAACTTAACAATGAATGAGTATGAACAATGCCTCCAAGACATAAACAAGAAAACAGCTCTGATTCTGAAACGTGACCCAAATGAGTGTTGGATCAACAATTACAACCCAGACCTGCTTGAAGCCTGGAACTCTAATTTAGATGTCTCATTCATTTTGAATGCCTATTCATGTATAGAATACCTCTGTAAATATATAACAAAGAAAGAATCTGGCCTCTCTGAATACCTGAAGACAGTTATTGACAACTCTGATAAGAACACCGTCAATGAATGTGATGAAATGAGAGCTGTGATGCAAGCTTACTCAAAAAAGAGAGAAATCAGCGCACAGGAGTGTGTGACTCGAGTCTGTGGCCTAAAAATGAAAAAATGTTCCCGCAGTGTTGTATTTGTACCAACAGATGATAACCCAGTAAAAATGAGTCGCCCCATGAGCTTCCTGGAAAGCACAACACACGACAGTTGTAATATTTGGATGACAAGTTTGAGTGATAAATACAAATGCAGACCTGAGACCCCAGAATATGAGGAAATGTCACTGGCTGATTTTGCTGCCTTGTGCAGGTTGGTGAGTGGTCCAAATGAAGGAAAAGATGTGCTTCCTCTTCTAAACCAGCTTGGATTTGTACAAAGGCGAAAGAATGATAAACCAGCTATAATCAGGTATTACCACTGTTCACAGGAAAAAGATCCTGAGCAATATTATGGTCGACTGTTGAGACTTTACCTTCCACACAGATCAGAGCAGGAACTGAAACCACAAGGGTTCCAAACCTATCAGTCCTTCTACAACTCAGGTTTTGTACGACTTCCATGTTCAGACCACAGTGAGTCTGTGAAAAGGGTTGTGAAAAGAAATAAAGACAAGTATGAGAAGAACTCTGAGGATATTGAGAGTGCACTGGAAGAGTTTGAACAAAATAGGGATGTTGTGATTGATGAATGGTGTAATCTTGCTCCTGAATCTGAAGTTGTGAGGCTGCAATGTGATGAGAATCTTCCTGAGAGACATTCTGATGATGAGAACGAACAGGAGAATGTTCCCGACTACAGTCGTCAGTCTGATGCTGTAACAAAGATCAGAGCCGTCAGAGAACAACCTGCAGTAGATCCAGCCGTGGTACGTGTAATGTATCAGAATCTGAACCAGAAGCAGGCCTGCGTGTTCTATGCCATAAGAGACTGGTGTATTCAGCGAATTTGTGGTTTGAACCCAGATCCATTTTTCTTCTATATCAACGGTGGTGCAGGAACTGGAAAGTCACATCTGATTAAGTGTATTCATTCTGAAGCATCAAAGATCCTGAGCAGACTGCCTGCTAATGCAGAAGAAGCTGACATATCAAATCCAACTGTTTTACTGACTTCATTTACCGGTACAGCAGCTTTTTCTATCAGTGGCTCTACGTTACATTCTCTACTGAAACTACCCAGGAGTCTGAAACCACCCATTCAAGGACTTGGTAACCAACTGGATGAAGTCAGATCTGAGCTGATGAATGCTGAAATTATTGTTATTGATGAGATTTCAATGGTTTCAAAACCCCTTTTTGCCTATGTGGATGCAAGACTGAAACAAATCAAAGGCACTCAGAGACCTTTTGGTGGAATGTCAGTTTTAGCTGTTGGAGATTTTTACCAGCTGCCACCAGTGCGACAGTCTAAACCTCTCTGTGTTTACGATCCAGAACAGATTGACCTATGGCAGGAACATTTTCAGATGATCACTCTAACCGAGATCATGCGTCAGAAAGATGATGTGGCCTTTGCAGAGATGCTGAACAGGATTAGAGTCAAAGAAAAGACAGATGAGCTTTCTCAGTGCGACAGAGATTTGCTGTCACAGGCTGTGACTGCACCAGAAGAATGTCCAACTGAGGTCTTACACATTTATGCCACCAACAAGAATGTGGAATCCCACAACACAGATACCCTGAAGAAGCTTCATTCAAACATCATAATCATCAATGCAGACGATTTCCAGAAGGATAAATGTACAGGCAGAATGGAACGAAGAGACAAACCATTTACAGGTGGGCGAAATGATTTACCTGACACTCTGAATGTTGCTGAAGGAGCTCGAGTCATGCTGACCAGAAACTTGGACACACTAAACGGTTTAGTCAACGGTGCTTTTGGTATACTGGTAAAGGTGGTGAGATCTGAAAATGATGGACACATAATTAAACTGGGGCTCAGGATGGACAACCGGCAGCCTATGAGACACAACCGCAGTGCTAATGCAGCATCTGATGATCTTGTTTACATTGAGAGAGCAGAGGAGAGTCTGAAGTTTAAAGGAGCGGTACGCAGACAGTTTCCTGTAAAGCTAGCATTCGCTTGCACAATTCACAAAACTCAGGGTCTTACAACACAGACAGCTGTAGTTTCAATGAAGAACATTTTTGAACCAGGTATGGCTTACGTTGCTCTCAGCAGGGTGACGTCTCTCAGTGGACTCTATTTGCAGGACTTGGATGAGAAAAAGATTTACGCCAATCCCGAGGTAACTGCAGCGCTCCAAACCATGAGACAAGCCAGTGTTGAGGAAATGATGCCTCTTCTTCAGGTCAGAGAAACAGCCAGCAGACTTGACACTCTTACACTGATCCATCACAATACGGAGGGTTTGCCATCTCACATCAGTGACATCAAGAGTCATCATGAAATGTGTTTAGCAGATGTTTTGTGTCTCACTGAGTCTCACCTTCAAGGCTCCTTTGTTGCAGACAGTCTTCATTTGGACGGCTACACCATGTTTAAACGCAACAGACATGTGTCCTACACAAACTTTCCTCACATGGCCAGCAGAAGTGGTGGGGGAGTTGTTGTGTATTTGAGGAATCATTTTCAGGTTCAGGTAAAACAGTATCTGCATAATGTCACTGATCTTGAGTTTTTAGTATTGAAGGTTCAGGCTCCATTCCCTGCGCTCATTGCTGTTGTGTACAGACCCCCTGACTACAGTTTGACACCATTCATGCAAAACCTGGTAAGTCTTTTAGATTCACTTGAAATCATGGACTGTCACCCAATCATTGTGTGTGGAGATTTTAATGAAAACCAGTTGCAGAGTGGAAGAAAACAGATTCTGGAGCAGTTTCAGTCGAGAGGGTATTCACAGCTGATCACTTCTGCCACTACAGACAAGAACACCCTGCTTGACCTCATTTTTATTTCTCAGCCACAGAAATGTCTGTATTCAGGTGTTCTGAGATCATATTACAGTTACCACAACCCTGTCTTTTGTGTCCTGTCCTCGAGCCAATCATGAAGTCGTCTGGTGAGTTTTGAAACAATTACAGATCATGTTTGTTACAGAGTTTACTGATTGTAGAGCATGAAAAAGATTTTTCATTGAAAAAAGGGTCTTCCCTACTCTGTCTGTCAGAAGACCCTTTCTTATTGCAATGTTATTAATCATTTCACCAAATCATTGCTGAACTTCATGCAGAGCAGAGAACATCTGCTATCATGCACCTCTGATCTGAAATGTGCTGCAACATTTATTAAACCAACATCATTTCTTTTATTCTCATGTTTTAAATGACTAAATCTTTTTACTGTGACGTATGTAGCTCAACAAACGAGATCTTCCCCTCCAAGGGCTTTAAAATATGAAATAGTAAATAAATAAATCCCAGATAAATGCAGGTATTTATTATGGGTCACATGAATAAATACAGACAATTATATTTTCTTGATTATAGTAGATTTTGTAGAATCAAAAGTTTTTGTGATGAATGAGTTTTTGCTTATCATGTTTTACAGGTAAAAAATGTCAAAAGTTTTAAACTATCTTTAGGCTACCAGAGATGTCTATAATGATACATTATGTAGAGAAAAACATTAGTACAGCTTACAGAATGTGTATAAAAACTGATGTAGAAGTAAATGGATAGTTTTCTGAAAGTTCCCGACTACAGTTTAACACCACCCACCCAGATCAGCCCCCAAGTGTCTATGTAATGCTGGTATGGTGTGTGAGTTTGACTTGGCCTTTATCTGGGTGGGTTTGGGTTTGGGTGGATAAAGGCCAAGTCAGAATTCTCTGAGCAGCTGGAAAAAGCTGCAAATAAACAAAGATATCAGAAAGTGTGGGCTTTAGGTGTAGCCCCCGCTTTCTGATGCACTAATTAAACTTAGTAACTGACACCCCATACCAGCATTACATAGACACTTGGGGGCTGAGCTGGGTGGGTGGTGTTATAAGCACGTGTTTTGTTAGATATATTTTTTCAGAAACGGCACAGTCTCCTTTGTGGCAAAACCTTCAAACTTCACCATCCTCAGCTGAAACAACAACATCTTAACACCATCTTCATGAACTGCTGAGCCAAACCTGATCCATCAGTGCTGGACTGCACAGATAACTACATGCCACAAGGAGACTGCTGTGTTATGAACTGCCATACCAGTGTGTCTTCAATGGAGAAGATGACACACCCATCACCTGACCTCCTGCCTGATCTGGAGACCATCATCATGCTGCCACACTACAACCTCTGAGACCATCAATGATGACTCATACTGAGGAAACTGTATTTCCTGTCAGAGATGCTCAGTGATCCTCAGAGCAGAGAGAGGTATGATTCTTTATCTTTGATAAAAAATGTCAGTGTTTTTAATTCAATTAATTAATTAAAATCTTGTTTATTGCATAAATAATTCCACACTCAAATGATTATACTTGTTGACACTTTTTGAGTTTTAATTGACATTATGGATTACAAATCTATGCTTTTTCTACTCTGTCTCTCTGTGCAGGTATTGCTGTCTTCTGAGTTCTTCAGTGTCCCAACTGAGACATTCAAACCTCATTGCAGAGCTCATGTCTTTCCTCACCATCATGCGAGTGTGAGATTGCTCTGGATTCTGGTTATGTGGCCCACAGCACCTATAAGGTATTTCAATATTGTTCATTGTATAACTTATTTGTAGTTTTTAGGCCTTAACACAAATAAAATGTTCCTTTTTCTGTATTTTTTAGAACAAGCTCGTCCAGTGTGCCTGCATTCCAGCTTCACAGAAAAGAACATCAGACACCAGCGAGGGAGGATAAGAAAGACAGACACAACAACATTGTCATCCCCTATGTAGCCGGTGTATCAGAAAAACTCAGGAGAGTTTTCTCCAAATACGACATCCCAGTGTACTTCAGACCCAGTAACACACTCAGACAGAAACTGGTTCACCCGAAAGACAAAACTCCTAAACACAAACTTAACAATGTGGTGTACGCTGTACAGTGCAGCGAGGAATGCCCAGACTTCTACATTGGAGAGACCAAACAGCCACTTCACCAGCGCATGGCACAACATAGAAGAGCCACCTCCACAGGACAAGACTCAGCAGTTCATCTGCATCTAAAGGACAAAGGACACTCTTTGAGGATGCCAATGTTCACATTTTGGACAGATGGAGGAGTGAAAGAAGCCATTTACGTCCACTGTGAGCGACCATCTTTGAACAGAGGCGGTGGTTTACGACACCAACTGTCTGCCATCTATAATCCAGTTTTGAGTTCCCTCTCCAGACACCGTAACGTCCACTCACATCCTGGGAGTGGGCGTGGGTGATTTCCTGACCTCAGGAAATCACATGATAGGGTGGGGCCAGGTTTCACAATGAGCTCACCCGAAACCCTGGCTGATTGGGACCCACACCCACTTTCACACCTTGGCTCATGTGATTAGGTAGAGGATCATCAGGGGGTTCTTTGTCCCTCTTTGGGGGGAAACTCCCACTGGGTTTAAATCTGGGACTCTCCACCATTGACCCTTAGAACTGAAGAAGCTTCTCGGATGAGAGGTGAAACGTCTTCAAGGAACTCAAAGAAGTCCAGACGCTTTTCTTTCCAAGCTCCTTAGACTTCACTTGTGTTAATTACATTTTATTTGTTGTTGTTTTCTTTTAGATTTATATGCAGTGATTGGATGTGGTGGAGCTTTGTTAACCGTGTGGAAAACATCTGTTTGTGATGATATTTACAATGAGGCTTTAAGGTGACAGTTTCCATGTAATTTCAATCCTCTTACTAAGCAAAAACATGTTTGCAATTAACATGTTTTTTCAGTTTTGTCTTTTGGATTTATGGTTAACATTCCTCTGTGACAGCAAATACTAAACTGGTCCAAGTAACCAGCATATCATTGGTCAAAGGCAAAAAGGACCACATGTCACACTAGCAATGAATTTTTGACTGTGTTTGTGTTAGTATAGAGTAGGTCTAACAGTGGTTTTCCACATCTGCTCTAATATATATAGATAATGGGTCAGACATATAAAGTCATTTTGAAAAGTTCATAAAGGTCATTTATATGTGTTCCTCTTTATCATTTTATATCAGGTCACACAGCTGACTTGAGTTTTGATCAGAGTAGAACCATAACATTCATGCTAATGGTTCTACTGTTTACAGTTACTTTATGATGGATTTCACCCTGGTCACAGCACTATGTGAAAAGCTGTTAGAGGTAAAGTTAAGCCAATTAATACATCATCATAAGTCACTCTCTAACGCGGGGCAGTGATTATTATTCACTGTAATTTATTCCACAACAATGTTCTTTATTTGATTCTTTAAATATGCACATCGATTGTTTAGCTCTGTGACTCTCCACACCTGAAATATATCACAATGTGGACTTCATTTCGACAGTATTTTGTAGATTGGTACCATATTTATCATCGAATCATCTTGTGCACTTATTAACTAAATGTTGTTTGTTTGTTTTTTTTGTTTGTTTGTTTGGGGGTTGTTGTTGCCATTTTTACCTTTCACCAACTGTGTAAATTCTGCAATTTTACCTTGGTTTTGTTTCACATCAGTTTATCTGCTGGCTGGTATTCCTGTCTTCCTTCTCTCACCCCAACCGGTCGCAGCAGATGGCCGCCCCTCCCTGAGCCTGGTTCTGCTGGAGGTTTCTTCCTGTTAATAGGGAGTTTTTCCTTCCCACTGTCGCCAAAGTGCTTGCTCATAGGGGGTCATATGTCATATGATTGTTGGGTTTTTCTCTGTATCTATGAAGCGCCTTAAGGTGACTTTTGTTGTGATTTGGTGCTATATAAATTGAATTGAATTGGTTTTCTTTCTTTTCTAATGTTTCTGGTCATTTTTCACAGTTAAACAAGTAACTTTGAGGTTACGTCATCGTTTTCAGCTGTTATCTGTATACATTTTTTTCCTAATAATTACATTTCTGCAAAATTATAGCAGTTCTGGTAAGTTGTAATATTTCTGCCAAGTTATTAATTTTTGACTAAATTATTACATTTCTGCTAAGTTGTAGCTTCTGGTAAATTACAACATTTCTGCTGAATTGTTATGTTTCTTCTAAGTTATTGCATTTCTGCTAAGTTGTTACATTTTTGCTAACTTGATGTTGTTCTGCAAAGTTATTAAAATTTCAACAACTTTTTAAACACTGACTTTGATTTCTTCAGCTTCTTCAGCTATTTTCAAGTATTTTCAGCAGACAGCTTCAGCTTTACAGTTTCCTCTAAGTGATTGCAGTTCTGCTAAGTTATTACATTTTAGAAAAGTTCTTTTGCTTCTGCAAAGTTTTTACAATTTCTGCAACTTTTCAGCTTTTTCAGCTACTTTTTGCATACAGCTTCAGCTTTAAGCATCCACACTGCATTTTCGCAGGAAATGCAAATTTTTCTAGTTATTATTCTAGTTGCTTCCGTACACTTTTCGCCGTTAAACTACTTCCACAATTTTCAGCCGATTTTCACCGTTCAAATTTTAAACTATTCAGCTATTTTTGCTAATTCCTGCTATGATTTTTGCTATTTTTAACTATTATACTTTTTAAAATATTCCACTTTTTTCCTTTAATTTGTCCCATTGAAATGAATGGGAAACTTCAGCAATTCTGCTAAAATTTGCTTGTTTTTGAAACTTAACTACTTCCTCATATTTTCACCTAGAACAACCATTCAAACTTTAAAATGTTCACAAATTATTGGGCTATTCAGGTATGATTCAGCTTTTTCAAATCTTTTACTGTTTTACTTTTATGCCTCTTAAAGTTTTGAGTTGCAAAATTGTGATTTTTCACAAAATACATGTGTTGTTATGGTTGCTATGCTCTTGGCTTCCAGTGTGCCACTGAAGGTTTTGCAATTTTCACTTCATGTCCGAACAACTTCCTGCTACTTGCTCAATTTTCACTCAACTTCCACAAATTATACATCAAAACGTAGGTATTTTTGCTGGCTTTCAGAAAATGTCACCATCATTGTTGTGGGATTTATAGAATTTTTGCAAATCTCCTCAGACTAACACAAGGTCAGAAAACTCTCCATATAAAGTGAATGGAGAGCTTGTTCAAAATCACCGCTGGATTTCTGTAATGAGAGGCATATTCGAATCGTCATATCTCCTTAACGAAGCAAAGTTAAGACATGAGGCTTGTCCCCGAATATCTTCAGACACCCCTGACGCTCACAATTCAAGAATTTCTTTCTCACCTATTACCGTTCTGAAATGAGTTGGACTTGTTTGAGGGTAGGAAATTCGTCCTTCGCTCAGATTTCTTCAGATTTCAAACTGTGGAAATGAACCACTTTTTTCTCTCGTCATAACTTTTTGTTGGATTTCCACAGAGACCTGAAAATTTCCATGATTGTTCACCAAAGCCTGCTGTCTCTTACGGTGAAAGAATGATATCGATACTCCAAATAGATTTCGAGTTAGAAAGCGTTGTTTGAGGGCAAGTCAAGGCAGTTTTTGCTTCGCTCTACTCAGTTATGGTGCATTAGAAGTCAAATATCTTTAATAATTCAACAAAAATCAACAAGTCATCCATGTCATATATCTCTAAAAATTCATATTTTAATATTAAATTGTCAACACTTGAAGATTCCCCCATCTCTTCTGAACAAAACGGTGTAAGAATGACCGCTCTAGCCCCTACGGTTTGGAAATTATGGTCATTTGTTTGAGGGGAGTCCTCACTATGAGAAATAGGCTGCAATAATCCTGTGCCTCTCTGTGCTGCGTGTGTAAAAAGAGGCACATGTTTTGGCGGGAAAAAGTACACAGGCTCTCTGATTGGTGGATTCAAATTCAGCAGCTCCCAGGCTGACCTAGAAACTTACTTCTCTCTCCCTGTGCATTTTTTTGCTGATTTTTTCATTTAACAAGTATATTTGAGGGACCCTCAGCATGTTCAGCATTTTTTCAGCTGTCCATTTTGCTTTTCCAATTTTTCTGTTTAACTTATTACTATTGTGCTAAATAATACTATTTCTGCTATTTTATAAGATTTGTGCCTAATATAGTATTTCTGCTAAATTACAATATTTCTGCTTTTTATACTATTTGTGCTAAAACATAGTATTTCTACTAAATGTAGTATTTATGCTTTTTATAGGATTTTTGCTCAAACATAGTATTTCTACTAAATGTAGTGTTTATGCTTAATCATCCTATTTCTGCTTTTTATAGGATTTGTGCTTAATATAGTATTTCTGCTAAATTATAGTATTTCTGCTTTTTATAGTATTTGTGCTAAAACATAGTATTTCTACTAAATGTAGTATTTATGCTTAATCATAGTATTTCTATATATTTCTGCCAGGTCCCCAGGCAGCCAATCCTCTGTGAGGACTGAGAAATTCAAATTTTCAAATCAGGGCCTGCACGGCTTCCCAGCCAATCATATATGTGTCCTGAGGCATTCAAATTTGCATATTGGGGCCTTCATGGCTTCTAAGCCAGCCAATCATATCTGAGTGCTGAGGAATTCAAATCCACAAATCAGGGCCTGCACGGCTTCCCAGCCAGCCAATCATATATGTGGTCTCAGGCATTCATATTTGCATATTGGGGAATTCGTTGCTTCTAAGTCAACAAGTCATCCATGTCATATATCTCTAAAAATTCACATTTTAATGATAAATTGTTAACACTGGAAGATTCCCCCATCTCTTCTGAACAAAACAGTGTAAGAATGACCGCTCTAGCCCCTACGGTTAGGAAATTATGGTCATTTGTTTGAGGGGAGTCCTCACTATGAGAAATAGGCTGCAATAATCCTGTGCCTCTCTGTGCTGCTGCGTGTGTAAAAAGATGCACCTGTTTTGGCGGGAAAACGTAAACAGCCACTCTGATTGGTGGATTTAAATTCGGCAGCTCTCTCCCTCTGTGTGTGTGTGTGTGTGTGTGTGTGTGTGTGTTTAGTGGGAGAGAGAGGACCCTGCCCTTATTTGGCAGCATGTCATTGTAGGATTTAAATTGAATATAGGTAGACTGGTTGACTGGATTAGAGCCTGTGTTTGTGTGTCCCTCTGTGCATTTGTGTTTCAATAAGTTATTACTATTCTGCTAAATCATAGTATTTCTGGTACTTTTCGGTACTTGTGCTAAATATAGTATTTCTGCTAAATTATAGTATTTCTGCTTTTTATAGGATTTGTGCCTAACATAGTATTTCTGCTAAATTATAGTATTTCTGCTTTTTATAGGATTTGTGCTTAACATAGTATTTCTGCTAAATTATAGTATTTCTGCTTTTTATACTATTTGTTCTAAATTATAGTATTTCTGCTTTTTATAGGATTTGTGCTTAATATAGTATTTCTACTAAATTATAGTTTTTCTTCTTTTTATAATATTTGTGCTAAAACATAGTATTTGTACTAAATGTAGTATTTATGCTTAATAATAGTATTTCTATATATTTCTGCCAGGTCCCCAGGCAGCCAATCCTCTGTGAGGACTGAGACATTCAAATTTTCAAATCAGGGCCTGCACAGTTTCCCAGCCAATCAAATAAGTGTCCTGAGGCATTCAAATTTGCATATTGGGGCCTTCGTGGCTTCTAAGCCAGCCAATCATATCTGAGGGCTGAGGAATTCAAATCCACAAATCAGGGCCTGCACGGCTTCCCAGCCAGCCAATCACATATGTGGTCTCAGGCATTCAAATTTGCATATTGGGGAATTCGTGGCTTCTAAGTCAACAAGTCATCCATGTCATATATCTCTAAAAATTCATATTTTAATATTAAATTGTCAACACTTGAAGATTCCCCCATCTCTTCTGAACAAAACGGTGTAAGAATGACCGTTCTAGCCCCTACGGTTAGGAAATTACGGTCATTTGTTTGAGGGGAGTCGTCACTATGAGAAATAGACTGCAAAAATCCTGTGTCTCTCTGTGCTGCTGCGTGTGTAAACAGATGCACCTGTTTTGGTGGGGAAAAGTGCACAGCCTCTCTGATTGGTGGATTCAAATTCACCAGCTCCCAGGCTGACCTAGAAACTTACTTCTCTCTCCCTGTGTGTGTGTGTGTGTGTGTGACAGAGAGAGAGAGAGAGAGAGTGAGAGAGAGAGAGAAAGGCTTTTAATGGGATGATCTCATTCTAAGATTTAAATTCAATATATTTAGACTGGTTGACTGAATTGGATCTTGTGTGTGGGTCTCTCTGTGCATGTGTGTTTCCTCATGTGTACATATTTGTGATTGTGTGGCTGTAATAAATTTTTTTGCAGATTTTTGTCATTTAACAAGTATATTTGAGGGACCCTCAGCATGTTCAGCATTTTTTCAGCTGTCCATTTTGCTTTTCCAATTTTTCTGTTTAACTTATTACTATTGTGCTAAATCATACTATTTCTGCTATTTTATAAGATTTGTGCTTAATATACTATTTCTGCTTTTATAGGATTTGTGCTTAATATAGTATTTCTGCTAAATGTAGTATTTATGCTTAATCATACTATTTCTGCTTTTTATAGTATTTGTGCTTAATATAGTATTTCTGCTAAATTTAGTATTTCTGATTAATTATAGTTTTTCTACTAAATCATAGTACAGTATTTCTGCTTTTTATGGGATTTGTGCTAAAACAAAGTATTTCTACTAAATGTAGTATTTGTGCTTAATCATACCATTTCTGCTTTTTATAGGATTTGTGCTTAATATAGTATTTCTGCTAAATTATAGTATTTCTGCCAAATTATAATATTTGTGCTAAAACATAGTCTCAATTTAAAATTACAATATTCATAGTTCATCACAGTGTCTCTGGTAAATCACAATATTTCTGCTCTGTTGTACTATTTTTCTAAATCATAGTGTTTCTGTAATGTTTAAGTATTTTTGGCTAAATATAATCTTTCTGTTATCTTATACTATTTCTCCTAAATTCTTGTATTTTTGAGAAGTTATCATGTTTCTGGTAAGTTACAATATTTCTGCTAAATTCTGCTATGCTATTGTATTTCTGCCAAGTATTATGTTTCCTCTAAGATATTGCAGTTCTGCTAAGTTATTCCATTTTAGCAAACTTCTTTTGCTTCTGCAAAGTTTTTACAATTTCTGCAACTTTTCAGCTTTTTCAGCTACTTTTTGCATACAGCTTCAGCTTTAAGCATCCACACTGCATTTTCGCAGGAAATGCAAATTTTTCTAGTTATTATTCTAGTTGCTTCCGTACACTTTTCGCCGTTAAACTACTTCCACAATTTTCAGCCGATTTTCACCGTTCAAATTTTAAACTATTCAGCTATTTTTGCTAATTCCTGCTACGATTTTTGCTATTTTTAACTATTATACTTTTTAAAATATTAAGCTTTTTTCCTTTAATTTGTCCCATTGAAATGAATGGGAAACTTCAGCAATTCTACTAAAATTTGCTTGTTTTTGAAACTTAACTACTTCCTCATATTTTCACCTAGAACAACCATTCAAACTTTAAAATGTTCACAAATTATTGGGCTATTCAGGTATGATTCAGCTTTTTCAAATCTTTTACTGTTTTACTTTTATGCCTCTTAAAGTTTTGAGTTGCAAAATTGTGATTTTTCACAAAATACATGTGTTGTTATGGTTGCTATGCTCTTGGCTTCCAGTGTGCCACTGAAGGTTTTGCAATTTTCACTTCATGTCCGAACAACTTCCTGCTACTTGCTCAATTTTCACTCAACTTCCACAAATTATACATCAAAACGTAGGTATTTTTGCTGGCTTTCAGAAAATGTCACCATCATTGTTGTGGGATTTATAGAATTTTTGCAAATCTCCTCAGACTAACACAAGGTCAGAAAACTCTCCATATAAAGTGAATGGAGAGCTTGTTCAAAATCACCGCTGGATTTCTGTAATGAGAGGCATATTCGAATCGTCATATCTCCTTAACGAAGCAAAGTTAAGACATCAGGCTTGTCCCCGAATATCTTCAGACACCCCTGACGCTCACAATTCAAGAATTTCTTTCTCACCTATTACCGTTCTGAAATGAGTTGGACTTGTTTGAGGGTAGGAAATTCGTCCTTCGCTCAGATTTCTTCAGATTTCAAACTGTGGAAATGAACCACTTTTTTCTCTCGTCATAACTTTTTGTTGGATTTCCACAGAGACCTGAAAATTTCCATGATTGTTCACCAAAGCCTGCTGTCTCTTACGGTGAAAGAATGATATCGATACTCCAAATAGATTTCGAGTTAGAAAGCGTTGTTTGAGGGCAAGTCAAGGCAGTTTTTGCTTCGCTCTACTCAGTTATGGTGCATTACAAGTCAAATATCTTTAATAATTCATATTTTAATGATAAATTGTAAACACTGGAAGATTCCCCCATCTCTTCTGAACAAAACGGTGTAAGAATGACCGCTCTAGCCCCTACGGTTTGGAAATTATGGTCATTTGTTTGAGGGGAGTCCTCACTATGAGAAATAGGCTGCAATAATCCTGTGCCTCTCTGTGCTGCGTGTGTAAAAAGAGGCACATGTTTTGGCGGGAAAAAGTACACAGGCTCTCTGATTGGTGGATTCAAATTCAGCAGCTCCCAGGCTGACCTAGAAACTTACTTCTCTCTCCCTGTGCATTTTTTTGCTGATTTTTTTCATTTAACAAGTATATTTGAGGGACCCTCAGCATGTTCAGCATTTTTTCAGCTGTCCATTTTGCTTTTCCAATTTTTCTGTTTAACTTATTACTATTGTGCTAAATAATACTATTTCTGCTATTTTATAAGATTTGTGCCTAATATAGTATTTCTGCTAAATTACAATATTTCTGCTTTTTATACTATTTGTGCTAAAACATAGTATTTCTACTAAATGTAGTATTTATGCTTAATCATACTATTTCTGCTTTTTATGGGATTTGTGCCTAATATAGTATTTCTGCTTTTTATAGGATTTTTGCTCAAACATAGTATTTCTACTAAATGTAGTGTTTATGCTTAATCATCCTATTTCTGCTTTTTATAGGATTTGTGCTTAATATAGTATTTCTGCTAAATTATAGTATTTCTGCTTTTTATACTATTTGTGCCTAATATAGTATTTCTGCTTTTTATAGGATTTGTACCTAATATAGTATTTCTGCTTTTTATAGGATTTGTGCTTAATATAGTATTTCTGCTAAATTATAGTATTTCTGCTTTTTATAGTATTTGTGCTAAAACATAGTATTTCTACTAAATGTAGTATTTATGCTTAATCATAGTATTTCTATATATTTCTGCCAGGTCCCCAGGCAGCCAATCCTCTGTGAGGACTGAGAAATTCAAATTTTCAAATCAGGGCCTGCACGGCTTCCCAGCCAATCATATATGTGTCCTGAGGCATTCAAATTTGCATATTGGGGCCTTCATGGCTTCTAAGCCAGCCAATCATATCTGAGGGCTGAGGAATTCAAATCCACAAATCAGGAACTGCACAGCTTCCCAGCCAGCCAATCATGTATGTGGGCTCCAGGTATTCAAATTTGCATATTGGGGAATTCGTGGCTTCTAAGTCAACAAGTCATCCATGTCATATATCTCTAAAAATTCATATTTTAATGATAAATTGTCAACACTTGAAGATTCCCCCATCTCTTCTGAACAAAACGGTGTAAGAATGACCGCTCTAGCCCCTATGGTTAGGAAATTATGGTCATTTGTTTGAGGGGAATCCTCACTATGTGAAATAAACTGAAAGAAGCAGGTCTATGTCTCTGTGCTGCGTGTGTAAAAAGATGCACCTGTTTTGGCGGGAAAACGTAAACAGCCTCTCTGATTGGTGGATTCAAATTCAGCAGCTCCCAGGCTGACCTAGAAACTTAGTCCTCTCTCCCTGTGTGTGTGTGTGTGTGTGTGTGTGTGTGTGTGTGTGTGTGTGTGTGTGTGTGTGTGTGTGTGTTTAGTGGGAGAGAGAGGACCCTGCCCTTATTTGACAGCATGTCATTGTAGGATTTAAATTGAACATAGTTAGACTGGTTGACTGGATTAGAGCCTGTGTTTGTGTGTCCCTCTGTGCATTTGTGTTTCAATAAGTTATTACTATTCTGCTAAATCATAGTATTTCTGGTACTTTTCGGTACTTGTGCTAAACACAGTATTTCTGCTAAATCATACTATTTCTGCTTTTCATAGGATTTATGCCTAATATAGTATTTCTGCTAAATTATAGTATTTCTGCTTTTTATAAGATTTGTGCCTAACATAGTATTTCTGCTAAATTATAGTATTTCTGCTTTTTATAGGATTTGTGCCTAACATAGTATTTCTGCTAAATTATAGTATTTCTGCTTTTTATTCTATTTGTTCTAAATTATAGTATTTCTGCTTTTTATAGGATTTGTGCTTAATATAGTATTTCTGCTAAATTATAGTTTTTCTTCTTTTTATAATATTTGTGCTAAAACATAGTATTTCTACTAAATGTAGTATTTATGCTTAATAATAGTATTTCTACATATTTCTGCCAGGTCCCCAGGCAGCCAATCCTCTGTGAGGACTGAGACATTCAAATTTTCAAATCAGGGCCTGCACAGTTTCCCAGCCAATCAAATAAGTGTCCTGAGGCATTCAAATTTGCATATTGGGGCCTTCGTGGCTTCTAAGCCAGCCAATCATATCTGAGGGCTGAGGAATTCAAATCCACAAATCAGGGCCTGCACAGCTTCCCAGCCAGCCAATCACATATGTGGTCTCAGGCATTCAAATTTGCATATTGGGGAATTCGTGGCTTCTAAGTCAACAAGTCATCCATGTCATATATCTCTAAAAATTCATATTTTAATATTAAATTGTCAACACTTGAAGATTCCCCCATCTCTTCTGAACAAAACGGTGTAAGAAT
The DNA here is from genome assembly GCF_057382095.1 of Aulonocara sp. 'chitande type north' Nkhata Bay. NCBI lineage: Eukaryota > Metazoa > Chordata > Actinopteri > Cichliformes > Cichlidae > Aulonocara > Aulonocara sp. 'chitande type north' Nkhata Bay. The sequence continues at coordinate 24,577,717 of NC_141360.1, forward strand.
GACCGTTCTAGCCCCTACGGTTAGGAAATTACGGTCATTTGTTTGAGGGGAGTCGTCACTATGAGAAATAGACTGCAAAAATCCTGTGTCTCTCTGTGCTGCTGCGTGTGTAAACAGATGCACCTGTTTTGGTGGGGAAAAGTGCACAGCCTCTCTGATTGGTGGATTCAAATTCAGCAGCTCCCAGGCTGACCTAGAAACTTACTTCTCTCTCCCTGTGTGTGTGTGTGTGTGTGTGTGTGTGACAGAGAGAGAGAGAGAGAGAGAGAGAGAGAGAAAGGCTTTTAATGGGATGATCTCATTCTAAGATTTAAATTCAATATATTTAGACTGGTTGACTGAATTGGATCTTGTGTGTGGGTCTCTCTGTGCATGTGTGTTTCCTCATGTGTACATATTTGTGATTGTGTGGCTGTAATAAATTTTTTTGCAGATTTTTGTCATTTAACAAGTATATTTGAGGGACCCTCAGCATGTTCAGCATTTTTTCAGCTGTCCATTTTGCTTTTCCAATTTTTCTGTTTAACTTATTACTATTGTGCTAAATAATACTATTTCTGCTATTTTATAAGATTTGTGCTTAATATACTATTTCTGCTTTTATAGGATTTGTGCTTAATATAGTATTTCTGCTAAATGTAGTATTTATGCTTAATCATACTATTTCTGCTTTTCATAGTATTTGTGCTTAATATAGTATTTCTGCTAAATTTAGTATTTCTGATTAATTATAGTTTTTCTACTAAATCATAGTACAGTATTTCTGCTTTTTATGGGATTTGTGCTAAAACAAAGTATTTCTACTAAATGTAGTATTTGTGCTTAATCATACCATTTCTGCTTTTTATAGGATTTGTGCTTAATATAGTATTTCTGCCAAATGATAGTATTTCTGTCAAATTATAGTATTTGTGCTAAAACATAGTATTAATTTAAAATTACAATATTCATAGTTCATCACAGTGTCTCTGGTAAATCACAGTATTTCTGCTATGTTGTACTATTTTTCTAAATCATAGTGTTTCTGTAATGTTTAAGTATTTTTGGCTAAATATATTCTTTCTGTTATCTTATACTATTTCTCCTAAATTCTTGTATTTTTGAGAAGTTATCATGTTTCTGGTAAGTTACAATATTTCTGCAAAGTTCTGCTATGCTATTGTATTTCTGCCAAGTATTATGTTTCCTCTAAGATATTGCAGTTCTGCTAAGTTATTCCATTTTAGCAAACTTCTTTTGCTTCTGCAAAGTTTTTACAATTTCTGCAACTTTTCAGCTTTTTCAGCTAGTTTTTGCATACAGCTTCAGCTTTAAGCATCCACACTGCATTTTCGCAGGAAATGCAAATTTTTCTAGTTAGACTTTAATACTCAGTGGTGTCACATACTCCTCTCTTCAGATGCACTGTTGAAGTTTCTAAATCCCACCCCTGGGCCATCTACCACATCTACCGCTGCTGCCTCCACTTCAGCAGCACAACCCACCAGTGATGCAGCATCAGCAGCACAACCCAGCCATGATGCAGCAGCATCAAGCAGTCTTCCTGTTGCCTCCACCTCAGCAGCACAACCCACCAGTTTTGCAGCAGCATCAAGCGGTGCAGTCGCCCTCCATGCAGCTAGATGTGGCTGTCGACTTGCTGAAGAAAACCAAAGATTCCCTCACCAGCTACAGAAACACTGGATTTTCTGATGCACAGACAACGGCAAAGGAGATGTGTGAAGAAATGAATGTGGAGGCTGAACTCAAACAAAAGCGATTGAGAACCACCAAAAGGCACTTCGGTTATGAGTCTCCAGATGAGCCCATACAAGATGCCCTTAAAAAAAATGGAAACCACATTTTTTAATGTGGTAGTGGATACAGCCATCTCTTCACTTGATGAGAGATTTCAGAACCTTGGAGAGGTGAATGACAAGTTTGGAGTACTCCTCAATTTCCACAACTTACAAATAGAAGAGCTGCTACAGCAGTGCCAAACACTGAGTACTACTCTGACCCATGACAGCCAGCCGGACATTAATGGCACAGAGCTTGCAATGGAAATGCAGAATTTCCCACCATTGCCATCAAAGAACATGACAAACATGGAACTCTTGACCTTCCTGCATGAGAAGAAGCTGGCAGAAATTTACCCCAACATGTGGGTTGCTCTGAGAATCTTTGCCACTCTTCCTGTTACAGTGGCTGCTGCTGAAAGAAGCTTCTCTAAGCTCAAACTCATTAAAACCTACCTGAGATCTACTATGATGCAAGAACGTCTCAGTGGACTTTCCATCATAAGCATAAATCATGTGGTCTCAAATCAGTTGTCATATGATGATGTTGTAGATGACTTTGCTGCAAGAAAGACTAGGAGAGTAAGGCTGTAGCAGGTGATGTGAGGTTGATGAGGGGGTGGTGTACAGTAATTTGTAAGTCATTCTAGTTAATGCAGTATTAAAAAGCAACTCTGTAGGATCCCCTTTTTTGTAATATAGTTGTTAAAGTCATACTGGTTTATTTAATATCTTGTTTTGTGCAGTGCCTTATTTATATTGTATTTTTAATTTATTTTATCCAACTTGTTGACACGTTTTATTGTGTTTATGTATGTAAAATTTATTGTATTTCATATATTCATTTTTTATTTTTTGTATTCATTTATTTATTCATATATTTTTTTATCTTGTTAATTATTCTGATTGTGAATTTGCTTTCTTTAAGTAAAAAAAAAAAAGGTCAAAGACAAAGCTATTCGGTTTCTTCTGAGTACATACACTACACTGCCGATGTAGGAGGGCGCCACCTAAAATCTTGCCTAGGGCGCCAGATTGGTTAGGGCCGGGCCTGCCTCAGATTAAAGTTGCTCTCTCACTCAAGGATTTAAACTGTGACTTCATGAATCAGCTTGTGCACCACATGCATCTGGTTGCAGTTGTCTATACTGGTTTTTGATCTGGTTCTGTGTGGTTTATCCTAAATATCATGGGTAGCCTGCCACGTTAGCCCAAAGTTTATTATTTATGCAGGACTGCTGGTTGTAGCACTGCCTTACATGTCGATGCAAAGGGTTTTCAGCTGTGTATCTTAGTTTCAGATCCTTGTTAAAGAGTATAAGCGAGCCCATCCTTTGTAAACGGAGCTTGCACCACAGTCAGTGCATATCTTGTTATCCTAACCCAGCTATCTTTATTTGGCAATTTCGTGTTATATTATAACTTTGAGTGTGTCAGTTATTTAATTTAAAAATCTTCATAGTTTAAATCTTTGTTTAAAAACATTTTTAACATTTCAAACCAAGTTTGAGATCAGAAGTGTTAAATAAATTACATTTTCTTGTAGGTTAGCTTCAGATGAGCCAGGCAGCAGGTACATCTAGTAAAACCATGAACAGTGTGCTCTAATCTTCAGTTCTCCAAGACATCTGAACCTGTGTGCACAAGCCTTTAATTCAATTTCTTCATTTTATTTATTGCCTTCCCTCCTTTTTGTATCTCTGCCTGAGAAGCAACTCTGTTTCTTTCAAGCAAATGAACTGAAGAAGACTCTCTCCTCCTCCTTCTCCTCCTCTTCCTCACGCTCCCTAAGCGCTTTTCACCCTCTATAATAGCATTTCTTCAGGGAAGGCTAAAGTTCCCCGCTTTCCAGCCATGCCTTTTCTCTCCAAGCCTTAATGAATGGGACACTTGAATGGGTGCGCTGGGGGTGGGTAAAGGCTGAAAGGGTTTAAGGAGATGTGGCGGTAAATTTAATTCAGTATGTGCTACAAAATAAAAGCCTTTCCTTTACATTAGGTTTGTGGGCATTTTATTTTGAATTGTTCCAATCATGGCACTTCAAAGGAACAGCGCATCACAGGAACAGCCTGTGATGTCACAGTGCACATTCTACTGGAAAACCCTATAAATAGGGGAGACGTTCAACCGACTTTAGTGGATCTCAGATGGCAGAAACACAAAGCAACCTGGTTGTTAAAACAAAGACAAGGCGGACGCAGAGAAACGCAGACGCACACGCTGACGCATCTACAATGGCAGAAGCAAAAATAGAAATGGTCATCACACCAAAACCTGAGGTTGATAAAGCCGCACAACCAAATACTAAAAAGTCTCCTGTGGCACAACCACCAAAGGAAACGGTTGTGAAACCAAAGAAACAAAAAATGCAAAAACAGAAAAGAGTGGCTGAAGAACCAAGAAGAGCAATTACTCGGGCATATGCCCGGGCTCTTCTTGAAGCTCAAAACAGCACGGCTGATGGAGCAAACCCAAAAAATGAAGAAATGCTCCCCATTTCAAATGCAAAGGAGGACATGGAGAGAGAGAGAAATGGGAAGAACCCCAGCAGACCAAACCCTGTGCCTAATGGAGGGACTTGGGAGTATCAACCCATTCCCACATTTAGACCCCCGTTTAATCCCTGGCACGAGATTGCTGCTCTCAGACACCAACTGGAAGCCTCCCAATACCATCAGAACGACCTTTACGGTAAAATGGTAGGTGCAAACAAGAGGGCCTCTTATCACCAGCTTCAGGTGAACAAACTTCGTGAAGAAATTCACGAGAACGAGCAAAATCACGAGGAAACGATCAAAGGCCTCATAGAGCAGCTGGAAGAGGCTTCTAGTAATAAGCCCTATGACATCAGTGAGACAGACACTCTCGTGAGTGACAATGAAGCTATGGTCATATTGGATGAGGTGATTGCTACCCTGCAGGACCAAATCAGCCACCCTACCACAGAGCAGTGTGTGGAGTCTGCCACTCCAACCACAGAGGCTTCACACACTGACTCTGTAGGACTGAAGTCCTCTAAGGAGGCTGAATTTGAGCTCAAATGTAGGATTCAGCAAGAGCAGATTGAGATGCTCCAGAAACAGCTCCTAGCAGCTCAAAATCAGCTTGAAGAGCAGGCCGTTAAACATAGGCAGGAGCAGGAGACACTCAACCTGGAAATCAGTGACCTGAAATCCCAGCTCTGCCCCAACAAGGCCCTTCATGATTTGAAGCTAGAGTCTCTGGAGCGAGAGCTGAAAGGGGCCAAAGCTTCCTCACTTAAAATCCCACAGCAGCACAAAGAACAAAATTCCACTGCTGCAAATGAAATGCACAAATTTGAGCTTCCGAAAGAAAACGAGACTGGAGAACAGGACAAGATGGAAAAAGAGGACTCACTGCCATCCACTGCAAGGTCTCTGCAGGAGCCTCAGAAAGAAAAAGACACCACAGAACAACAGAAGATAGAAAAAGAAGAGTCAGCTGCATTTTCTGTACAGGAATCTTTGCAAAGTGTACAAGACAAACAGAAAATGCTCAATGTCAAGGTGGCTGAACTCAAGACTGAAGTCAAGAGCCTGCCAGAGATTCCGCCAAGTAAGAAGAAGAACAAGAAGAAGCGGAACTGTGCGCGTCCCCAATTTCACATAATTGGTGTCAACATCAAGTCCTAAAAATCATATTTATATACAACTAAATTGTCAGTGAACATTTGAAGCCCTCTCGGTCAAGACAGAAGGCCACCCCTTCCTGAGCCCGGTTCTGTCAGAGGTTTCTCCCTATTAAGAGGGAGTTTTTCCTCTCCACTGTCGCCAAGTGCTTGCTCATAGGGGATTTGGGGGCTTTTTTTTAACACCAACCACTGAAAAGTTCACTGACATCAAATTTAAGACTCAGCAAATATGGAAATGGATCATTCGTCATCAAGTGAGGAATCATCCATTTAAAACATGTTTGCTGAGTCATATTTAGTTGTATATAAATATGATTTCTGTCACACTAAGGCCAATCACAGACTAATTTGGACAATTGGTAAAAAATAAATAAATTGAAAAAATTGAAAAAAAGTAGTTGTGTCATTGTTTCGTGTAGATTTCAAATAACATGCCATTTTATGTCAACATATTTCTGTTACATTTGTAGTGCTCGTGGTTTTATATTCTTATGATCCTGTTTGTTTGATGAGTATATCCTTCTGCCTTACTTCACATATTTACTGCTGCTTGGCTAGCTTTAGTCATGCTAGCATCAGCACGGGTAGAAACAGATACACATCAGAGACATCACATGTAGCTTGTGTTTATGTTCAGAGTGACATCTGATTTAAAAGCAGGCAGCAAAGCACTGAGCAGCATATCAGTCAGCACAGAAAACAAATGCCATAAATGTCATCAATTAGGCTGGAATAATTTGTTTCTGGTGGCTTCTATTGTAAGTGCTTTACATTTCAGCATGGCATCCTGTATGTGTCCTACACTGAGGACACTTGAAACTGGTCATTTTCTTAGAATGGAGCTAAAGATAAAAACAAAACAAAACCAAACTTTCATAAGAAATCTTTATTCTGCAGTAAGGGACATTAAAAACCTAATAATGTTATCATTAAAAATATTAAAATGTGAAGTAAGAGCAAAATGTATGTTTGATACATTCAGTCATTTCATTTCAGTAGGTAAATAGTGTAAAACATATTTGCTTATATAGGAAATATCTGTTACACAGAGTGGTGATAGCATGACTCGTTCAAGGTAACAGTGAATGAGCAACAACTGGACTTAAATACATAAATAGCCCTTTTTGAACTAGAAGTCATAGTCATACATTTCATTCACACCCAAATGCATTGGGGACAATCGAAGGTTCAGTATCTTGCCCTTTGACGTGTGGACTGAAGCACTGATTAGTACACATAGCCACAGCTGCCCAACATAAATGATTCCATGTTGGTTAAAGACCAAATCAATCAGCTGCATATACACTGCAAAAACTCAAACTCTTATCAAGTATATTTGTCTTGTTTCTAGTCAAAATTTCTCATCACACTTAAAATACGAGAAATCAGCTACAGAGTAACATTTCAGTGAGATATAGGAACTTGTGAAAAAGTCTTGAAAACATATTGTTTTATTTTATTGTTTTATTTTTTGTACCTTTTAACATTTCACAAAGTAAACTTGTTTTGTATTATGAACACATGTTTTTGTTGGCTGGTTAGAGTTGCATGGATCGCAGATTTATCTGTTTTTTGTGAATATAAGCTGCTGACTGGTGAGCTGAAGTTTCAGCTTGGTACGTTAGTGTTCATCAGTTAATCATAAAACATATTTAGTGCTTATAACAAATATATTATGCTAAATAAAGACAGATTTTTCCACAATGTATATGATAGTAAGAGTTAGTAAACCTCTATTAAAGTCTCCCTCTGCAGTCTGTTGTTTCTTAGATTCAGCATTGAAACTGAATTTAAAACCAAACATAGATGACATTCTGTCGCCTCATCAACCACCAAGATCTCACTGCCTACAGACATTCAGTAACTCTCATTGGATAATGTTAATAAATATCTTTCACTAAATATGAACGTTTTCTACCTGTCCTTGTTTAAATTATGAAAGAAATTATTATGCCTATTTTTTACTGCAATTCCTGTAGAGTAGCTTTTATAGTGTTAATTCAGTATGTGCTACAAAATAAAAGCCTTTCCTTTACATTAGGTTTGTGGGCATTTTATTTTGAATTGTTCCAATCATGGCACTTCAAAGGAACAGCGCATCACAGGAACAGCCTGTGATGTCACAGTGCACATTCTACTGAAAACCCTATAAATAGGGGAGACGTTCAACCGACTTTAGTGGATCTCAGATGGCAGAAACACAAAGCAACCTGGTTGTTAAAACAAAGACAAGGCGGACGCAGAGAAACGCACACGCTGACGCATCTACAATGGCAGAAGCAAAAATAGAAATGGTCATCACACCAAAACCTGAGGTTGATAAAGCCGCACAACCAAATACTAAAAAGTCTCCTGTGGCACAACCACCAAAGGAAACGGTTGTGAAACCAAAGAAACAAAAAAAGCAAAAACAGAAAAGAGTGGCTGAAGAACCAAGAAGAGCAATTACTCGGGCATATGCCCGGGCTCTTCTTGAAGCTCAAAACAGCACGGCTGATGGAGCAAACCCGAAAAATGAAGAAATGCTCCCCATTTCAAATGCAAAGGAGGACATGGAGAGAGAGAGAAATGGGAAGAACCCCAGCAGACCAAACCCTGTGCCTAATGGAGGGACTTGGGAATATCAACCCATTCCCACATTTAGACCCCCGTTTAATCCCTGGCACGAGATTGCTGCTCTCAGACACCAACTGGAAGCCTCCCAATACCATCAGAACGACCTTTACGGTAAAATGGTAGGTGCAAACAAGAGGGCCTCTTATCACCAGCTTCAGGTGAACAAACTTCGTGAAGAAATTCACGAGAACGAGAAAAATCACGAGGAAACGATCAAAGGCCTCATAGAGCAGCTGGAAGAGGCTTCTAGTAATAAGCCCTATGACATCAGTGAGACAGACACTCTCGTGAGTGACAATGAAGCTATGGTCATATTGGATGAGGTGATTGCTACCCTGCAGGACCAAATCAGCCACCCTACCACAGAGCAGTGTGTGGAGTCTGCCACTCCAACCACAGAGGCTTCACACACTGACTCTGTAGGACTGAAGTCCTCTAAGGAGGCTGAATTTGAGCTCAAATGTAGGATTCAGCAAGAGCAGATTGAGATGCTCCAGAAACAGCTCCTAGCAGCTCAAAATCAGCTTGAAGAGCAGGCCGTTAAACATAGGCAGGAGCAGGAGACACTCAACCTGGAAATCAGTGACCTGAAATCCCAGCTCTGCCCCAACAAGGCCCTTCATGATTTGAAGCTAGAGTCTCTGGAGCCAGAGCTGAAAGGGGCCAAAGCTTCCTCACTTAAAATCCCACAGCAGCACAAAGAACAAAATTCCACTGCTGCAAATGAAATGCACAAATTTGAGCTTCCGAAAGAAAACGAGACTGGAGAACAGGACAAGATGGAAAAAGAGGACTCACGGCCATCCACTGCAAGGTCTCTGCAGGAGCCTCAGAAAGAAAAAGACACCACAGAACAACAGAAGATAGAAAAAGAAGAGTCAGCTGCATTTTCTGTACAGGAATCTTTGCAAAGTGTACAAGACAAACAGAAAATGCTCAATGTCAAGGTGGCTGAACTCAAGACTGAAGTCAAGAGCCTGCCAGAGATTCCGCCAAGTAAGAAGAAGAACAAGAAGAAGCGGAACTGTGCGCGTCCCCAATTTCACATAATTGGTGTCAACATCAAGTCCTAAAAATCATATTTATATACAACTAAATTGTCAGTGAACATTTGAAGCCCTCTCGGTCAAGACAGAAGGCCACCCCTTCCTGAGCCCGGTTCTGTCAGAGGTTTCTCCCTATTAAGAGGGAGTTTTTCCTCTCCACTGTCGCCAAGTGCTTGCTCATAGGGGATTTGGGGGCTTTTTTTTAACACCAACCACTGAAAAGTTCACTGACATCAAATTTAAGACTCAGCAAATATGGAAATGGATCATTCGTCATCAAGTGAGGAATCATCCATTTAAAACATGTTTGCTGAGTCATATTTAGTTGTATATAAATATGATTTCTGTCACACTAAGGCCAATCACAGACTAATTTGGACAATTGGTAAAAAATAAATAAATTGAAAAAATTGAAAAAAAGTAGTTGTGTCATTGTTTCGTGTAGATTTCAAATAACATGCCATTTTATGTCAACATATTTCTGTTACATTTGTAGTGCTCGTGGTTTTATATTCTTATGATCCTGTTTGTTTGATGAGTATATCCTTCTGCCTTACTTCACATATTTACTGCTGCTTGGCTAGCTTTAGTCATGCTAGCATCAGCACGGGTAGAAACAGATACACATCAGAGACATCACATGTAGCTTGTGTTTATGTTCAGAGTGACATCTGATTTAAAAGCAGGCAGCAAAGCACTGAGCAGCATATCAGTCAGCACAGAAAACAAATGCCATAAATGTCATCAATTAGGCTGGAATAATTTGTTTCTGGTGGCTTCTATTGTAAGTGCTTTACATTTCAGCATGGCATCCTGTATGTGTCCTACACTGAGGACACTTGAAACTGGTCATTTTCTTAGAATGGAGCTAAAGATAAAAACAAAACAAAACCAAACTTTCATAAGAAATCTTTATTCTGCAGTAAGGGACATTAAAAACCTAATAATGTTATCATTAAAAATATTAAAATGTGAAGTAAGAGCAAAATGTATGTTTGATACATTCAGTCATTTCATTTCAGTAGGTAAATAGTGTAAAACATATTTGCTTATATAGGAAATATCTGTTACACAGAGTGGTGATAGCATGACTCGTTCAAGGTAACAGTGAATGAGCAACAACTGGACTTAAATACATAAATAGCCCTTTTTGAACTAGAAGTCATAGTCATACATTTCATTCACACCCAAATGCATTGGGGACAATCGAAGGTTCAGTATCTTGCCCTTTGACGTGTGGACTGAAGCACTGATTAGTACACATAGCCACAGCTGCCCAACATAAATGATTCCATGTTGGTTAAAGACCAAATCAATCAGCTGCATATACACTGCAAAAACTCAAACTCTTATCAAGTATATTTGTCTTGTTTCTAGTCAAAATTTCTCATCACACTTAAAATACGAGAAATCAGCTACAGAGTAACATTTCAGTGAGATATAGGAACTTGTGAAAAAGTCTTGAAAACATATTGTTTTATTTTATTGTTTTATTTTTTGTACCTTTTAACATTTCACAAAGTAAACTTGTTTTGTATTATGAACACATGTTTTTGTTGGCTGGTTAGAGTTGCATGGATCGCAGATTTATCTGTTTTTTGTGAATATAAGCTGCTGACTGGTGAGCTGAAGTTTCAGCTTGGTACGTTAGTGTTCATCAGTTAATCATAAAACATATTTAGTGCTTATAACAAATATATTATGCTAAATAAAGACAGATTTTTCCACAATGTATATGATAGTAAGAGTTAGTAAACCTCTATTAAAGTCTCCCTCTGCAGTCTGTTGTTTCTTAGATTCAGCATTGAAACTGAATTTAAAACCAAACATAGATGACATTCTGTCGCCTCATCAACCACCAAGATCTCACTGCCTACAGACATTCAGTAACTCTCATTGGATAATGTTAATAAATATCTTTCACTAAATATGAACGTTTTCTACCTGTCCTTGTTTAAATTATGAAAGAAGTTATTAAGAAGTTAAAATGCATCATAAATTGAATTTGAGTAGGGTAAAAATAAATACGAGCACAGCATAGACATATATTAATGGTTTATTGTCATTTTGTAGTTACCAAAAGACAAAAAGGCATTTTAACCCTCAGCACAACATCACTACTAATACATGTCACATATTAGTGTTTTAAACACTAATATGTGTGTGTATGTGATAAAACACATTAGAAATAGCAATAGCTTCATAACAGACCAATAAATCAACACATCTTCATCAGCAGATGTTTGCATGTTCAGTAAAAATATTTCAACAACAAGTTTATGATTAAAATGATCAATGAACTTTAGCATTACGCTATGTAATGTACGTTTCATGTTGTACTCATGGTCCTTTGTTAGTCCAGTTTAGGATAATGTCTCTGACGTATGTTTCATATCAAATACAGGGAGTGCAGAATTATTAGGCAAATGAGTATTTTGTCCACATCATCCTCTTCATGCATGTTGTCTTACTCCAAGCTGTATAGGCTCGAAAGCCTACTACCAATTAAGCATATTAGGTGATGTGCATCTCTGTAATGAGAAGGGGTGTGGTCTAATGACATCAACACCCTATATCAGGTGTGCATAATTATTAGGCAACGTCCTTTCCTTTGGCAAAATGGTTCAAAAGAAGGACTTGACAGGCTCAGAAAAGTCAAAAGTAGTGAGATATCTTGCAGAGGGATGCAGCAGTCTCAAAATTGCAAAGCTTCTGAAGCGTGATCATCGAACAATCAAGTGTTTCATTCAAAATAGTCAAAAGGGTCGCAAGAAGCGTGTGGAAAAACCAAGGTGCAAAATAACTGCCCATGAACTGAGAAAAGTCAAGCGTGCAGCTGCCAAGATGCCACTTGCCACCAGTTTGGCCATATTTCAGAGCTGCAACATCACTGGAGTGCCCAAAAGCACAAGGTGTGCAATACTCAGAGACATGGCCAAGGTAAGAAAGGCTGAAAGACGACCACCACTGAACAAGACACACAAGCTGAAACGTGAAGACTGGGCCAAGAAATATCTCAAGACTGATTTTTCTAAGGTTTTATGGACTGATGAAATGAGAGTGAGTCTTGATGGGCCAGATGGATGGGCCCGTGGCTGGATCGGTAAAGGGCAGAGAGCTCCAGTCCGACTCAGACGCCAGCAAGGTGGAGGTGGGGTACTGGTTTGGGCTGGTATCATCAAAGATAAGCTTGTGGGGCCTTTTCGGGTTGAGGATGGAGTCAAGCTCAACTCCCAGTCTTACTGCCAGTTTCTGGAAGACACCTTCTTCAAGCAGTGGTACAGGAAGAAGTCTGCATCCTTCAAGAAAAACATGATTTTCATGCAGGACAATGCTCCATCACACGCGTCCAAGTACTCCACAGCGTGGCTGGCAAGAAAGGGTATAAAAGAAGAAAAACTAATGACATGGCCACCTTGTTCACCTGATCTGAACCCCATTGAGAACCTGTGGTCCATCATCAAATGTGAGATTTACAAGGACGGAAAACAGTACACCTCTCTGAACAGTGTCTGGGAGGCTGTGGTTGCTGCTGCACGCAATGTTGATGGTGAACAGATCAAAACACTGACAGAATCCATGGATGGCAGGCTTTTGAGTGTCCTTGCAAAGAAAGGTGGCTATATTGGTCGCTGATTTGTTTTTGTTTTGTTTTTGAATGTCAGAAATGTATATTTGTGAATGTGGAGATGTTATATTGGTGTCACTGGTAAAAATAAATAATTGAAATGGGTATATATTTGTTTTTTGTTAAGTTGCCTAATAATTATGCACAGTAATAGTCACCTGCACACACAGATATCCCCCTAAAATAGCTAAAACTAAAAACAAACTAAAAACTACTTCCAAAAACATTCAGCTTTGATATTAATGAGTTTTTTGGGTTCATTGAGAACATGGTTGTTGTTCAATAATAAAATTATTCCTCAAAAATACAACTTGCCTAATAATTCTGCACTCCCTGTATATGTCATATCAAAACAAGCCCACACCTGCAGTTGTTTCAGGTTTTCACTGGTGTTTCCTGTCAGCTGGTCAACCTCACATCCATATCAGCCAACCAAATGACAAGTTCCTCCCTTTGTGCTTCAAATCCCTCCCACTCTGAGACAAGGAGCTGAAAGAGATAGAGAAAAGAGTCAATTATAAAGAAGAGAAAAGTGAAACCCTCCTCAGGTCTGACTCGCATACCTGCAGTTGACCTGTGATGGACTCCAGTTTGGCGTTCACGTCATCGCTCGCCGATGCCAGCAGCCGAGTCTGCAGGGTGCCCTGGAAGAGCTCAGTTAATGTTCGACTCCTCCTGGTCAGGCTCTCCAGCTGGATGAGCCGAGGTCTCCCCTCTCGCCGCTGCCTCTGAACACAGAAACACAAATTGCATCTGAAGCAGGAGGTGCAGATTTTTTTTGCTATTCTTTTCTAAATCCAGGCTAGATCACGTGGAGGTATTTGGAAAACTTTTTTGGCCAGCGGACAACTGTTGTCTTGCAGAAAGTCAAATCAAACATATGCGATACACAATCAATTCACAAGAACACATAAAAAAATAAGTCCAGTTCTTGCCTGATTTCAAGTGAAATCTGCATCAAAACAGGGTGACAGAAGTAAAACGAGTGCACAAAGCCTCACTTTTTACAAGCCTGCTATTACAGTTCTCCTCTATGCAGACGGATTTCCTGTTTTCAAGGCACAACTTGGATCTGCTGTACGAATCTTATGGATACACACTAAATGAAACAATAGTGTGCATGACTCCAGATTCTGATCCCTCATCCTAATATGGTCCCAACATAGCAACAGCAAGAAAGCAAATGTTGAGGCTTCAAAATACAAAGTCCATAAACCAATGGCTGACATGGGTTTTATCATAAGGGTGATAAATATACAGATTTCAGTCTGTCTTAGAGATTTGATGTTCATTTACCTGCAGATGCACTATACGTGCCTGCTCCATGGTTTTCCACAACATTTTGCACATCACTATTTAATACAGGAAGTAGGTGAACTAAAACAAGTCATCGTTCTTTGTGAGAGGACCATATTAATGAAACCAACCTCAATGACATCATAGGGATCCCTAAAGATGCTCCTGCTGCTTCTCTTCCTCCTCATCCTAAGCTTCCTTCTCCTTGTCCTCGCCTTCCATCCAATTGTAATTCAACCTAATTGTGTTTCTCCCCCTCCTCTTCCTCATTTTGTTGGAGCTGTGAACACAATTAATGTGAATCTGGATTAATTTGTGCAAACAAGAAAAATCTACAGCTTTTTGGTCAGAGGTGCTCTTGTGATTTAAGCCGGGTAGAGTAGATTTATGTGTTGATGCTACCTGCTTCAGCTCTGGCTGCTGAGTGATATTTACACCCTGGCTGGATTACAAACTTTAACCATGTGCTGAACTTTGGCCCGGCGTTGATACCTCTTGTTAGTATAACGACCTCTTCTTAGCTTGTATGTATGATGTATGATGGTGGATAAATGAAATATACAAAAAAATTAACTATATTACAAAAGAACATCTACCTTGGAAACATCAAATGACCGTAGCATAACTTGTCAACTAGTCCGAAACTAAGTTATGCAGGAACAGTCAAAGACACACCTTCTCATGTCACATTTCTATTCATTTCTATATAATTCGATTAGACAATAAAGAGTTATCTAATCTAATTATTCATTCAAAACACTTATGCATAGCTGTATTTTATACAGCTCATACAGAATTCAAAGTACAGGTTCATGTGAGTATTTAATGTACGGCTCAGATCTACAGAATTTCAAGAGTTTCTAGAGCAGACACAGAGCTCACGTCACAACAGGCTTCAGGCGCCATTTTAGTGACTTTAACAATATATTAAATTTTAATTTCGGTCTAGCTGACATTAGGTTATGTACGCAGCACGCAATTGAACCACATATTTTAGAAGCCAAAGGTTCAAATTAGCTGGGAGCAGCTTCACTTAATTATAACAGTGGTTTTGTTAGGAAAACAGTTGGATACTAAATTGCGTTGACCTCAACGGCTAACGTATCTAGCTAATCGCTACTGTTAGCACAACATTAACAGCAAGCTACAATGACGAGTAACAAAAACAAAACAGTAATAAGGTTTTAATGAAAATGTTTTACCTTTTCTAACAGTCCCAGAATCCACAGCTTCAAAGTCCAGCAGGTACTGAAGACTGTTATCCGTTTCGCTGTCACCGTCCGTGAGTTTTTTTTTCCCGAAGGTCAAGGCCCGCCGCTCGCACACTCTGTCTGCGCATGCGCATCCCAACGGCTGACCCCCTCCATCCGCTCCCGGGAGATTATAGTATGACGTGTTCTGACGTCTCTCTCTCTCTCCCTGTCATTTATTTGGCTCGAAACACATATTAACAAATTGATCAGTGATGAACAACTACTCAGATCATTTACCTAAGCTGTGCTTTGTCAAAACGAAGTCTGTGTCCATTACACTGACATTCTGTTCTGCAGTTGTTATTTACTTGTATTTTATAATTTGACTTTACATACTGCTGGGTGGTTTGTAAAGTTTATTATTATCATTATGCTATATTTTCAAAAATATATAATAATCTCAAAAGTAATGCCTTGGAGTAGAAAATAGTAATGCTTTATTAAAATTTAAAACTAAAGTACAGTATTTGAATGTGTGTATTGTGTCTATTGTTTGCAAATATTTCTAACTTTTATTTGAATATTCAGTTTCCTACCATCTTCTCTTAAATGGTAATTGCCAGGTATCCCGCCCTTCCCCTTCGCACACACATGCACACAAAGAAAACACACAGTATAATTCACAGCCTCATTATAGTGAATAAATATTTATGCCATTTACACCATCAAACTTAGATTGCTAAGGATGAAGAACCTTTTGTTCTTTAAAGAACCATTTGTAATAGCTGAAGAACCATCCACAAAATAAAAAGGTTCTTTGACGGATGATGGTTCTTTAAAGAACCATGAAGACATCTGAAGAACCATTTAAAAACCATAATTTTTCTGAGTGTAAGGAGGCTGAATTTGAGCTCAAATGTAGGATTCAGCAAGAGCAGATTGAGATGCTCCAGAAACAGCTCCTAGCAGCTCAAAATCAGCTTGAAGAGCAGGCCGTTAAACATAGGCAGGAGCAGGAGACACTCAACCTGGAAATCAGTGACCTGAAATCCCAGCTCTGCCCCAACAAGACCCTTCATGATTTGAAGCTAGAGTCTCTGGAGCGAGAGCTGAAAGGGGCCAAAGCTTCCTCACTTAAAATCCCACAGCAGCACAAAGAACAAAATTCCACTGCTGCAAATGAAATGCACAAATTTGAGCTTCCGAAAGAAAACGAGACTGGAGAACAGGACAAGATGGAAAAAGAGGACTCACTGCCATCCACTGCAAGGTCTCTGCAGGAGCCTCAGAAAGAAAAAGACACCACAGAACAACAGAAGATAGAAAAAGAAGAGTCAGCTGCATTTTCTGTACAGGAATCTTTGCAAAGTGTACAAGACAAACAGAAAATGCTCAATGTCAAGGTGGCTGAACTCAAGACTGAAGTCAAGAGCCTGCCAGAGATTCCGCCAAGTAAGAAGAAGAACAAGAAGAAGCGGAACTGTGCGCGTCCCCAATTTCACATAATTGGTGTCAACATCAAGTCCTAAAAATCATATTTATATACAACTAAATTGTCAGTGAACATTTGAAGCCCTCTCGGTCAAGACAGAAGGCCACCCCTTCCTGAGCCCGGTTCTGTCAGAGGTTTCTCCCTATTAAGAGGGAGTTTTTCCTCTCCACTGTCGCCAAGTGCTTGCTCATAGGGGATTTGGGGGCTTTTTTTTAACACCAACCACTGAAAAGTTCACTGACATCAAATTTAAGACTCAGCAAATATGGAAATGGATCATTCGTCATCAAGTGAGGAATCATCCATTTAAAACATGTTTGCTGAGTCATATTTAGTTGTATATAAATATGATTTCTGTCACACTAAGGCCAATCACAGACTAATTTGGACAATTGGTAAAAAATAAATAAATTGAAAAAATTGAAAAAAAGTAGTTGTGTCATTGTTTCGTGTAGATTTCAAATAACATGCCATTTTATGTCAACATATTTCTGTTACATTTGTAGTGCTCGTGGTTTTATATTCTTATGATCCTGTTTGTTTGATGAGTATATCCTTCTGCCTTACTTCACATATTTACTGCTGCTTGGCTAGCTTTAGTCATGCTAGCATCAGCACGGGTAGAAACAGATACACATCAGAGACATCACATGTAGCTTGTGTTTATGTTCAGAGTGACACCTGATTTAAAAGCAGGCAGCAAAGCACTGAGCAGCATATCAGTCAGCACAGAAAACAAATGCCATAAATGTCATCAATTAGGCTGGAATAATTTGTTTCTGGTAGCTTCTATTGTAAGTGCTTTACATTTCAGCATGGCATCCTGTATGTGTCCTACACTGAGGACACTTGAAACTGGTCATTTTCTTAGAATGGAGCTAAAGATAAAAACAAAACCAAACCAAACTTTCATAAGAAATCTTTATTCTGCAGTAAGGGACATTAAAAACCTAATAATGTTATCATTAAAAATATTAAAATGTGAAGTAAGAGCAAAATGTATGTTTGATACATTCAGTCATTTCATTTCAGTAGGTAAATAGTGTAAAACATATTTGCTTATATAGGAAATATCTGTTACACAGAGTGGTGATAGCATGACTCGTTCAAGGTAACAGTGAATGAGCAACAACTGGACTTAAATACATAAATAGCCCTTTTTGAACTAAAAGTCATAGTCATACATTTCATTCACACCCAAATGCATTGGGGACAATCGAAGGTTCAGTATCTTGCCCTTTGACGTGTGGACTGAAGCACTGATTAGTACACATAGCCACAGCTGCCCAACATAAATGATTCCATGTTGGTTAAAGACCAAATCAATCAGCTGCATATACACTGCAAAACCTCAAACTCTTATCAAGTATATTTGTCTTGTTTCTAGTCAAAATTTCTCATCACACTTAAAATACGAGAAATCAGCTACAGAGTAACATTTCAGTGAGATATAGGAACTTGTGAAAAAGTCTTGAAAACATATTGTTTTATTTTATTGTTTTATTTTTTGTACCTTTTAACATTTCACAAAGTAAACTTGTTTTGTATTATGAACACATGTTTTTGTTGGCTGGTTAGAGTTGCATGGATCGCAGATTTATCTGTTTTTTGTGAATATAAGCTGCTGACTGGTGAGCTGAATTTTCAGCTTGGTACGTTAGTGTTCATCAGTTAATCATAAAACATATTTAGTGCTTATAACAAATATATTATGCTAAATAAAGACAGATTTTTCCACAATGTATATGATAGTAAGAGTTAGTAAACCTCTATTAAAGTCTCCCTCTGCAGTCTGTTGTTTCTTAGATTCAGCATTGAAACTGAATTTAAAACCAAACATAGATGACATTCTGTCGCCTCATCAACCACCAAGATCTCACTGCCTACAGACATTCAGTAACTCTCATTGGATAATGTTAATAAATATCTTTCACTAAATATGAACGTTTTCTACCTGTCCTTGTTTAAATTATGAAAGAAATTATTATGCCTATTTTTTACTGCAATTCCTGTAGAGTAGCTTTTATAGTGTTAATTCAGTATGTGCTACAAAATAAAAGCCTTTCCTTTACATTAGGTTTGTGGGCATTTTATTTTGAATTGTTCCAATCATGGCACTTCAAAGGAACAGCGCATCACAGGAACAGCCTGTGATGTCACAGTGCACATTCTACTGAAAACCCTATAAATAGGGGAGACGTTCAACCGACTTTAGTGGATCTCGGATGGCAGAAACACAAAGCAACCTGGTTGTTAAAACAAAGACAAGGCGGACGCAGAGAAACGCAGACGCACACGCTGACGCATCTACAATGGCAGAAGCAAAAATAGAAATGGTCATCACACCAAAACCTGAGGTTGATAAAGCCGCACAACCAAATACTAAAAAGTCTCCTGTGGCACAACCACCAAAGGAAACGGTTGTGAAACCAAAGAAACAAAAAATGCAAAAACAGAAAAGAGTGGCTGAAGAACCAAGAAGAGCAATTACTCGGGCATATGCCCGGGCTCTTCTTGAAGCTCAAAACAGCACGGCTGATGGAGCAAACCCAAAAAATGAAGAAATGCTCCCCATTTCAAATGCAAAGGAGGACATGGAGAGAGAGAGAAATGGGAAGAACCCCAGCAGACCAAACCCTGTGCCTAATGGAGGGACTTGGGAATATCAACCCATTCCCACATTTAGACCCCCGTTTAATCCCTGGCACGAGATTGCTGCTCTCAGACACCAACTGGAAGCCTCCCAATACCATCAGAACGACCTTTACGGTAAAATGGTAGGTGCAAACAAGAGGGCCTCTTATCACCAGCTTCAGGTGAACAAACTTCGTGAAGAAATTCACGAGAACGAGCAAAATCACGAGGAAACGATCAAAGGCCTCATAGAGCAGCTGGAAGAGGCTTCTAGTAATAAGCCCTATGACATCAGTGAGACAGACACTCTCGTGAGTGACAATGAAGCTATGGTCATATTGGATGAGGTGATTGCTACCCTGCAGGACCAAATCAGCCACCCTACCACAGAGCAGTGTGTGGAGTCTGCCACTCCAACCACAGAGGCTTCACACACTGACTCTGTAGGACTGAAGTCCTCTAAGGAGGCTGAATTTGAGCTCAAATGTAGGATTCAGCAAGAGCAGATTGAGATGCTCCAGAAACAGCTCCTAGCAGCTCAAAATCAGCTTGAAGAGCAGGCCGTTAAACATAGGCAGGAGCAGGAGACACTCAACCTGGAAATCAGTGACCTGAAATCCCAGCTCTGCCCCAACAAGGCCCTTCATGATTTGAAGCTAGAGTCTCTGGAGCCAGAGCTGAAAGGGGCCAAAGCTTCCTCACTTAAAATCCCACAGCAGCACAAAGAACAAAATTCCACTGCTGCAAATGAAATGCACAAATTTGAGCTTCCGAAAGAAAACGAGACTGGAGAACAGGACAAGATGGAAAAAGAGGACTCACTGCCATCCACTGCAAGGTCTCTGCAGGAGCCTCAGAAAGAAAAAGACACCACAGAACAACAGAAGATAGAAAAAGAAGAGTCAGCTGCATTTTCTGTACAGGAATCTTTGCAAAGTGTACAAGACAAACAGAAAATGCTCAATGTCAAGGTGGCTGAACTCAAGACTGAAGTCAAGAGCCTGCCAGAGATTCCGCCAAGTAAGAAGAAGAACAAGAAGAAGCGGAACTGTGCGCGTCCCCAATTTCACATAATTGGTGTCAACATCAAGTCCTAAAAATCATATTTATATACAACTAAATTGTCAGTGAACATTTGAAGCCCTCTCGGTCAAGACAGAAGGCCACCCCTTCCTGAGCCCGGTTCTGTCAGAGGTTTCTCCCTATTAAGAGGGAGTTTTTCCTCTCCACTGTCGCCAAGTGCTTGCTCATAGGGGATTTGGGGGCTTTTTTTTAACACCAACCACTGAAAAGTTCACTGACATCAAATTTAAGACTCAGCAAATATGGAAATGGATCATTCGTCATCAAGTGAGGAATCATCCATTTAAAACATGTTTGCTGAGTCATATTTAGTTGTATATAAATATGATTTCTGTCACACTAAGGCCAATCACAGACTAATTTGGACAATTGGTAAAAAATAAATAAATTGAAAAAATTGAAAAAAAGTAGTTGTGTCATTGTTTCGTGTAGATTTCAAATAACATGCCATTTTATGTCAACATATTTCTGTTACATTTGTAGTGCTCGTGGTTTTATATTCTTATGATCCTGTTTGTTTGATGAGTATATCCTTCTGCCTTACTTCACATATTTACTGCTGCTTGGCTAGCTTTAGTCATGCTAGCATCAGCACGGGTAGAAACAGATACACATCAGAGACATCACATGTAGCTTGTGTTTATGTTCAGAGTGACATCTGATTTAAAAGCAGGCAGCAAAGCACTGAGCAGCATATCAGTCAGCACAGAAAACAAATGCCATAAATGTCATCAATTAGGCTGGAATAATTTGTTTCTGGTGGCTTCTATTGTAAGTGCTTTACATTTCAGCATGGCATCCTGTATGTGTCCTACACTGAGGACACTTGAAACTGGTCATTTTCTTAGAATGGAGCTAAAGATAAAAACAAAACAAAACCAAACTTTCATAAGAAATCTTTATTCTGCAGTAAGGGACATTAAAAACCTAATAATGTTATCATTAAAAATATTAAAATGTGAAGTAAGAGCAAAATGTATGTTTGATACATTCAGTCATTTCATTTCAGTAGGTAAATAGTGTAAAACATATTTGCTTATATAGGAAATATCTGTTACACAGAGTGGTGATAGCATGACTCGTTCAAGGTAACAGTGAATGAGCAACAACTGGACTTAAATACATAAATAGCCCTTTTTGAACTAGAAGTCATAGTCATACATTTCATTCACACCTAGAGTAGCTTTTATAGTTTTAAGCTGACTGCAGCAAACTGCTGTACTGTCGAGGCTGGTCACACAGCCACAGCTTTATAAACCCTGATGCAGCTTTGTTGTATGCTGATTTGTTGTATGTATTACGCACATATGATTGTATGTGCGTAAATGGCCTAATCGATGCCGTTAGACACACAAATACAGTGGAGCACAAACATGCAACATATGCAACAGATGGTCTGCTGAATGGGCACAACAGAGATGGGGTTTTGTTTGCCTGGAGGTGAAAATAACCGGGTTATAAATCTGTCAAACCAACAGGGAAAACATAAGTGAGGTATATCAGCTGATGTTGTTTTCAACCAATTCAAAGCACTACAATACCCAGAAATATAAAGGAAAACCTTGAGATGGCATTGAGATACACTCACGGGCATTACTAGATACAGACTCTGGCTACAAATGAGTTCACAAAGGACTGTTCTCTGTATTTTCTAGGAATTCTGCTTCTTTAGAAATCCTTATCATTGTAAAACAAACAAACTAAAAACATTATCAAGAACTGTCCTCTGAAGTTGGCGGAAAAAACAATAGAAATGTTTGGACATTTTTATTTCTCCGTACCGTATAAATTTTAACTGTACAAAAAGAAGCTGTAGCTATGTTTAATTAAACAAAGAACGTGATTTACATTTTACCCTCCAACAAAAGGCTTAAGGACCAAAATAGAGGTGATGACTGTTTTTCACACTGCATATAATGCAAATGTATTTCTTGCCAGTCTGTGGAAACTGCTGCTTTATCAGCAACTTGCTTTCAACCACAAGCAGCTGTTGCTGATTCACTTGACAAATTCTGTTTAAAGTCATGCATGAATGCATGAGGGTGGTGTTTACACATGTAAACGTATATTCAAGTTTTATTGTTTTTCTAAACCATGAAAGGTACAGCTAACTTACAACCTTTACCAAGGTGAATGGTATATTTCTTAATTTTAAAAAAGATGATCCTAACCCATACCAGAGAGTAATTATTTCGCTCCTCATTTTAAAATAATAATAATCATGTGTTAGCTGTTTTCTTTTTCCCTACATACAATAAATATAAGCATCCCTCCCCTTGCCAACGACAGGTTGACCTTCCCCAGAAGAAAAATCTCCTTTTGAATAAAATGTTTTTAAACCAGGGTGGCATAAGCCAGCTAGGGCTTCCCTGTGCCTTTAAGGTTTCGTCTTTCATACTTTAGTATCATTTAAGTCCAAGAAGCACATGCTTGATTAACTGATCCTAAAGTGCCGATAGGTGTGACTGATCGTCTCTCTCTCTGTCCAGGATTTACCTTGTCTTTTCCCTGAATTGGTAAAGGAAGTGGACAGATGGAATATTTTTAACCAGTTGCTAAAACCAGATACCTGAAGATGGTGGGTTGGCCAATTAACCCAAAATCAAAAGTCGGCAGATGCGATAGTTTTAACATTGTCAGCTGGCCTCTTATATCCACTTTATGTCTCAAATTAAATGTTTTAAACATAAACTGTTAAATTTATGTTCAGAAGATTAAGCATTTTATAACATCACAGTAAATGTAACAGTTATATTTGTATGTATGTTGTTCTGCTTTTAAGTCTAATGTCATTTACAATTCTGTGTCTAAAGGTTCCTGCAGCTTCTAAAGTGGCACCACTAACAGATCAGAATTACCCAAGTTCGTTAAAATAAAATGATCCGCATGGCTGTTCTCCTTTATGTTTCATTAAAGTCTGGTAAAAAGGATTTGTGAGGTTAACCGCAAGTCAGCGACACTATGTGGACAAGAGTGTGATGAATTGAAGCGCTCAGGACCCAAATATAGATACATGGAAATGGGTTAGCCAAACTTAAACTTTAAGCAAGCCTTTAATTTTGTTTGCTGAAAGTCCATAAAGCAAAGTCCACCAGAAAAACAAACAATTCAAAAATGGCTGAAAAAAAAGAAAAGATTTTTAATAGATAGGAATGGCAGGACTACACATGCTAACACGCTGAGGGCTAATGGGAATTAGACACAGCTGGGAGAAAATGAGGTGCCCCAAATTAACACAATCACATGTGAGGGAGTAAAACTCAATATAAGACACAGAAGATAACTAACAAGCAGAATAAAACATGTACAACTAAGAATTCAATACTGAAAACACTAAGAAAATACATGAAGCCTGAAATGTAAACTGTAGACAAGAATCAAACAGAGAATATGTAATAATAAACTCAACGCGTCACGTCTACAGCAGCCAGTGAAACCTGTGCCATGAAGCACAGTTTTTGTGCTGATGTTAATGCCAGAGGAGGTTTAGAGCTCTGCAGTTACCGAGTGAGCAGAGAGTTGGTGACTCACACATCACACACAATCCCCGAGCTCAGTGAGTTCTTCATAATGAATATCAAGGAAAAGTGTTTATACACCAGAATCAAAGATTAGGAGGCGTGGCCAGCATTTTCGTCAGCATGCTGTAGTTGTTAGACTTTGTTCTAATTTATAAAACAAAGACACAAGTCTGCTATGACTATGGATTAAAGAGAGGTAGTAAAAATGTTTACATATTAAAAATAAAAGGCTTCCAGTTAACAGATTCATCTTTACATCTTTAAAATTGCGATAAAACAGGGAAACCATTGGATCTAATGTGAAACATATGAAACATTTCTATTGCATGTCCCAGTCCTAGCTGTGTCTAATATGTTTCACATTAAATCCAAAACACGGTTACATGAGTAGATCTATCAGAATGTGTGAAAGCTTTCATAAAAGACAGCACAGCCTCTCTGAGCAAACACCCAGGCATCACAGGATGTTTGAAATAAATATCTAAAGGGTCACGCTTTCAAAGCGTGGGGCAGCTGCCACGCTTTCATGTGTGGTCCCACCTACGTCACCGCCTGCCCCACACTGCTAGAGTGTGACATTTAGGCCCCTTTGTCTTCTTCTGAGTGGTTTCAGGTCTCTCTCTGCTAATTTTTTTCCTCAGAATCAGTGACAACTGCTGTGATGTGTAGGTGGTACCAAGGCAGAGTTAAAGGAACTGGAAATCACAAAGGTGTGACATTAAAGTGAGAGGTCAGCGAGAGATAAGAGGAAGGGGTTCAACAAACCGACACCTTCACTGTTATTTCTTCAAAATATCAAGTGACTCAGCTGCTAAAACCCCGACAGCAAAAAGTCTCCTTTATAAGTAGCTCTATAGATTTATTAGCTTTTTGAGCAACAGACACTTATATGATCCATTGTTTCTCAATGTTTCCTTTGCTAGCTCTGAGACACATTAAGCGAAAACATGCTAGCTTTCCATCTTTGCTTTATCTTTGAATGAAACTTAAAAGTTAAATAAATTATTGTGGGAACTCTTTGTCGTTTTTAAGTCTAGCTTCTTTACAAATCAAATTGTTACATTTCAGAGCCAAACCAGCTAATTTTGTATTTGTGATAAGCTGAACTAGCTGTTAGCTTGCGTACAGCTGATATTAGACTGGCATCAATGTTCTCAAGCAACTTCTTGTAACACATAGAAGAACGTAGGTTACTGCCGATAAGAATTTGTTATAAAAGCGCTGATTTTTTTCTCATGCTCTCTCTTTGTGCTCTCCACTAACCTGTATTTAGGTTTTATCCTTGTTCTGATGTGACCTAAAACTTAACCTATGGATTATAAGGATAAAATATTCAAAACCCAACTCAGCATAAGGTGATACAGTTCAGCATTGGCCTCCGGCATAACCATAAACCTGAATTAAAACCTTTATAGAGCAACCACAATGGATCATTTCAATGAGGGTAGGATTGTAAGCAGGAATAGAACTAAAGTGAGGGAATCTAATGCTTCTATTTTCTGCTGACAAAATAAATTATGACAGAAGGAAGACTAAGCCTCTGTTTACACTACAAACTTTTCAGACCAGGCAGCTTGAGGCTAAAGTCAAGGACAAGGTTATATGTTAATGAAGCTGAGCACGCACACAACAGGAAACCGGTTAAAGGATGAATAAATCCTATCATATCAAGCATTCGTGTTCAAATGTGAGGAGAGGAAGTGCCCCTCAGACTTTAATGACAAACTAAATATACAGACACGCTTGTGTCTTTCATAAATCACAGCAACCGGTGAAAACATAACTTTTTTTTTTATAACAATTAGGTGATTATTTTTTATAAAATAGGTGGTTGTCTTGTGGTTTAATCCTGGTATAAATGTGCGAATTTTGGTTTGTTATTGTAGAAACTGAGCAGGTGAAATACCTGTCAAAATATCCCGTCACTGTAGGAATGAAGGGTTTATGTTTTTCCTTTAATTAGTCATAGGGTGTCTGAATGAACAGTAAGAGGCTGCTAACAACATTGCTTGTCCCCATGGTGATAAATTGAGCATTGCATGAACAGAAGAGATGAGGCGTAATGGACGGTGACTATGGCATGGCACCTTTCATTAGTGCGTGCACAAAAATCAGAGGATGCAGAGGAAGTAATTTGAATAAAAGCTTGTCAGTGAAGGTCATTATCATCAGGAGAGTTGAACACAAACAGCTCCGGTCTAATCAGTGTCTGATGAGGCCATGTTCAGTTTGTGGAAGTCTGCTGCCTCCCTCATCTCCTGGTTTTATTAGTGAGGGAACACAGAGGTGAGACATTCTTCTTTATAACGTCGCTTCACTTTGTTGAGGTTTTCATTTATGGCCCGCAGTCTTAAGATCCCACAAGAACATTTCAATCAGGCTGAGTTCTGGACTTTTGCTGGGCTACTGCAACACCATGATTATTTTCTTTATCAGTAATTCTGTTGCAGATTTGCTGCTGTACTTGGAATCTTTGTCCCATTGGATGACCAAATTTAGGCCAAGGCCAAGCTTTAGCTGTCAGACAGATGTCCTCACATTTGACTCCAGAGCACTTTGGTACAGAGGAGGAGTTTGTGATTGACTCAATGACTGCGAGGTGCACAGGTCCTGCGGCTGCAAAACAAGCCCAAATCATTACACCTCCACCACTGTGCTTCACTGTTGGTACGAGGTGTGTGGGCTAACATGCTGTGGATATTGTTCTGGAAGCCTTGTGGTTTGTTGGGATGCAGCTTTGCATACTTAAGTCTAGCTGGCATGTTCTTTCTAGAGGTAAGAGGCTTTCTCTTGGTAGTCGTTCAAAATAAGCAACACTTGTCGAGTCGTTTGTATAGTTTCTTTAAGAACTTTAACATTTAACTGAGGCCTGTAGAGTCTGAGGTGTAGCACTTGGGTTTTTCTGTATCTCTGAGTATTGTATGGTCATTGATCTTGGGGTCAATTTACTGGCCTTATAAAACTTCCCCAGACCACAAAACCTAAAGAGGGTGTACTTTCTTTTTACCGTGACTGTGGGAAGTTAGACATTTTCTGCAGCAGTTGGTGGGGACCAAAAGTAGAGCTAAAAGTGAGATACTGTAACTAAAAACTTTATATTACCCACAAGCTTCCACGGACATTCTTAAACTTCACAACAATATATTAGGCCTCAGGGGACACGTGTACCTGGGCTGGCTAAGCATTCGACCTTGACCTTCATTGTAATTTGACCTTGAAACCATTTCGAGTAATCCCAAAAGGTTGATTCTATTCATCTGGAAATAGCGTTTTCAGTGGGAGAAACATTTCATCACTTATCCACAGCTTCACTGTGCTAATGTGAAATCCCTCAGTCAGAACATGGTATATCATCTTTAGATGGAAACTAGTGAACTCTAACTTTTCATGGATGCCTGGATGTTTAACTTCATATACTGTATTACACCTGATAGAGCAGCCACACTGACCATTTTATTACAGATGAAACGATGTAGACAGTTTGTAACTCTAAGTGTTGCCACAGTGTTTCTTTTTCTTTGGGACATGAAGCAAAGTTTGGACCCAGAAACAGCTAATGACATCAGACTTAAAGACTGGATAATTAAAACATTCTGATGTCAGGATGTTGTAATAAAAACATCATAAAATATCAAAGTATTAGTACAGCCCTCATTCTTAGGGGGATTTACACTCTTTGAATACTCTTCTTCAGTGCTATTTTAAATAATTCTCATTATTTATGCTCCTGCTCTTTTTATTGGCACACTCTTACACCTTCCTTTTGGCCTCTTGCATCAGCTTAGTTTAGCTTGTTATCGCTTTCTGTTTTGCACTACGGTGCTTTTGAAGCTAATGGGAATCTTGCAAGTTTAGCCATTTAAAAAATTTTTTTTTAATTGTTAGTTGTAGCCACTAACAGTGTAGCAGGCAAAGACAAAGACACACATGCATAAACGCACACACAACTCGTTGTACCGAAACCCTCACAGACACTTAACCTCAGCTGATTCACCTCGAGGATATGCATTTTATGTCTTTAATGAATTCAGTTCCTGATCTCGTACTGGCTTCTAACCAGCTGCTGGCAAGTCAACACAGTAAGCGCTACGTGGAGCAACGAGCATTCTCAGAAATTTATATCATGAGGACTGACAGTTTTCAGGCAGATGCGAGATTGTGAGTAATGGTGAAGATGTGGGCTTTTGTTCACTACATGCTAGACACGCTGAATAAACTCTATAAAATTGTCTGGGTGCAAAAATAAAATGTAATTAGCGTGAGAGGAAAATGTGAGTCATAATGAGACTAGAAGCAAATGGAAACATTAAATATCAAAAACGAACAGAAGTTTTTTTCGTTCTCGAGCCTGCCCTTTAGTGCGACTAGTCCTGTTAATGATTTATCTCATTACAGCCTCTTTTAGATTATTTAAATGTTATTTTTTTAATCTTTAAAAGACAGCAGAAGTAAAAGTGCATTGTACCTTGTACTTGTGACATGTGCAATGACAATAAAGTTGAATTCTATTCTATTCTATTCTAAAAGTTGTTTCAGTCCATGTGTTCGCTTGGTTTTAATGGCATCATAACCTCGATGTAAGTATAAATTACAGTACAGACGTGCAGGAGATGCAGTATAGTCGTGGCTGTGTGGACCCTGTAACCCCAGTCCCAGCGAGACACCGTTGTCCATTTATGAGTCCTTCATAAAGATCGTAATCATAAGAATCAGACTTTGACCCTTCACCTGGAACCACTTTGCCCTGGGAGGGCCTACTGGGGCAAATAGGCCTCAGGGGCATACATAAACCTCTCCATCTTTTTAAGGCGCCTATTCATGGACGATTCATGATGAGGGTTCCTCCTTGTCATGGTGCTCCAAATACCAAAGGTTGGAGCAGTTGCATGTATTCAAGTCTTCCCCCGCAATTGCCCCACTTTCTCCTTGCTTTCCTGTCTACTCTCTGCACCGTACTGCCAAATAAAGACTATAAATAGAATTAAACAAAAGAAAATCATCCCACAACACTGAAATTTAGAACGGAAACTGTAACACTTTGATAAGAGATGACTGTACTGTACTGGATGTTATCTGAGGAGAAAGCAAAACTAAATTATGGCAAAAGCCTTCAGCTTGTCCTTCACAACAAAACGAATTTGTTCCAGGTGGCATGTGCCAGAAACATCATTATGGTGAGAGTATAATGAATTAAAACAGTCAAGGTATGAGGACACCAAAGCATTCATCCATCCTTCAACTCCTTTGTCTTGTTTTTGCAAATTCAAATCATCAAATTGTAAATGTGATATCAAGAGGCATCTTTGTGCTTCATGACTTGTGGCTCGATTTGACCCCATACATTAAGGAACTTCAGGAAGGAAACTATTTTCGCATATTTTCTGTAGATGATGATTTTGCTCACTTTTTCAAAACTTTGTCTTTGTGAATTTGAATCATACAGCTTCGACTGCCCATAATTGGCAACCATAAGCTTGATTGTTGATGAATCAGGAGAATAATGGCAGAATAATTGCACAGACATGTTTAAAGTCCAGTGGCCCCTGTGATTAACCTGTATGTTGGCTTTCCTGTCTGGAGGTTGGCATCAGCGTGTATTGGATAGATCTTGTTCAAAGTCCTAAGCTGACATAGAAGGGGGTCAATCAGCCTGCAGGTCTGTTTGTGTTTTTGATGTTAAAACAACAATAAAGCAATCTCATGAAGGTGCCGTCATTAAAAACCTCAAAGAACCACCTGAAGCTCAAAGGTCAACTTGCCATCGAGCACAGCGTGACAGCATTTGTACTACTGCTTAAACTCCACAGCCGAGAGAATCATAATATCTACGAGCATCTCTCCAAGAAGCAGCACTACACCACTCTGAAACCTCTGCAGGGTCTTTATTGCTCAGCAGAAACACAATTACTGAGTCATCTGTACACTTAGAAGTATGGTGCCTCATGAATTGGGCACCTGTTAGTGTACAAC
Source organism: Aulonocara sp. 'chitande type north' Nkhata Bay (assembly GCF_057382095.1). Taxonomy (NCBI): domain Eukaryota; kingdom Metazoa; phylum Chordata; class Actinopteri; order Cichliformes; family Cichlidae; genus Aulonocara; species Aulonocara sp. 'chitande type north' Nkhata Bay. The sequence goes on from NC_141360.1 coordinate 24,607,626, forward strand.
ACAAATAAAACACACCCCTGAAACCATCAGGTGGATTTACTTCATTATATCAAACACGTAGAGGTTTGGGCCTGCAGGTGTAGGGTGTTTTTGGGCACCTCCTGGCATTTTCTCCTCTCTTTGACATAAACTCTGACATAAACATTTATGTGAGTCTGTGACTGTGTGCATGCTGTATATACACAATTATATATACACAGATATACAACATACAGCTGTAATGGCTGGTTAAATGCATGTATTTCTGGAGGCAGATGGGTCTGTCTATCGTGCACTAAATCAAAAATGCATTTCACTTTAGAATATTTTATCTTGTGCTGATAAAAATAGCAGTGCTATTGTACAATAATGTTATTTTTTAATTCAATTTCTGCAGTTCTTCCTGGTCATTCTGGAAGTCTGGACTCCCAAATATAACTAAATATTTATAATTTGAATTGTTTTAATATTTAAAAAATGTTATTTATTTAGAAACAATTTCTGATGGCAGCAAATTTGAAAAGATGGTCAGGAAACATGAAAAACTGCCTGTGGAGTCCGGTCAGAGGGAGTTATACTGACAGCTGCAGACGGCTGAATAGTAATTTGGCTCAAAGTCTTTTCTCCTCGGTGCTGCCGTGCCCATGCCTGCCTGTCTGACTGACTGACTTCATATTTGTGGAAACAACACACTAAACAGCTTTATCTGAGAAACACTGCAGTCCTGCCTGCTTTTGTACTTACTTGGTGATGTATGAAACGTTACTGCCATGCATAAAAGTTTTAGACTTGCGCTCCTTTACATTAATCTGAGAACACATTACATATTGGCATCTACTGGGCAGCAATACAGAAAAACATCTGGCATCCAGCAGTTTTCAGTCTTCACCAAGACTGTGATAAAGATTCTTAGTCATTTATACACCTCACTGCATTTAATTATTTGCTATTATTAATCTATGTCTCTCTTCCACAGCATGTCTTTGTCCTGTCTTCATCCACTCACCCCCAACTCGACCCTCCCTGAGCCTGGTTCTGATGGAGGTTTCTTCCTGTAAAAGGGAGTTTTTCTTTCCCACTGTTGCCAAAGCGATTGCATAGGGAGTCGTATGATTGTTGGGGTTTTTCCTGTTTTCTTTGTATCATTGTAGGGTCTTTCCCTTACAACATAAAGTGCCTTGAGGCAACTGTTGTTGTGATTTGGGGCTGTACAAATAAAACTGAATTAGATTTTTATGTGGGGTTCAATTTACTAAGGCACTGAATAAAAATTACATTTTAGTCAATTTATTTGACTAAAATGGAATTTGATAATGTTTCATTCAAGCGTTATCAAATGGCTAGATTGCTTTGTTGTACTTATGTTCATAGATTAAGATCGGTCATAATTAGGTCATTCTGCAGAACAAATGATCACAAGCACAGCAGTAAATCTAATGTCAGATCTCGACCTAATTGAAACACTGTGGTTGGACCTGAGTGCTGTACATAAACAAAAACCTACAAACCTCAATGAACTGAATCAACACTCCTCCACAACAATGTGAGACTGATACGATCATACAGAAAACGATTACTTCAATTTACTTCAAGTTATTCCTGCTAAAGGTGGTTCTACAAGCACCTGAATCGCAGGCTGTAGTTATTCATTTGTTACTTTTTTTACATTTTGGTTTAATTTTAGTTGAAACTGACTGGCACAGTGTAATATGTCTTGTGTTTTTGTTCCTTTCAGGTTGCGTTTAACAAATTCTGAGACCTGATATAGACCAAATACGCACGCAACAAAAACTACATAGTGTTGCTTTAAGTGCACGTAAGGATGAAGGTTAAAAAGACATTTCTTGCTATGATGTCCTTTGAGATGTTCCCTCTGTTATGGGGTTAAAACACAGCGAGAGAGCAGGAGGAAGACAAGGCGAAGCACTGAGATAAGGTCTTGAATGCTTTAGACACTGCTGGTTACCATGGTAAATGGATGGAAGTCTCTACATTTCTCAGGCTTCGCACACATACTGCACACAGAGGGTTTGACAACGTATCACGCATGCATAAGTTGTGAAAACACAGGCGATAGCTGATTATAGACTTGTTGCTGAAGGTTTTTGCAGCGCTGAGACCTCGATGAGAATGACAGATAAAAACTACCAGCTTCTTCCCTCTACTGTTTCCTTGTTGGTCATCTGATGGAGGCTGTTAGCCTGACAGGACAGGAAGAGGCTCATTGTGGTGGAAGTGGTTACATAAGATCTTTTTTTTTAATGCATTTGTGTTGTGCATATACTGGCACAATGAGGCACATAATGCATGTGCACACATAAAACACACAGTGTCAGCACAATAAAAAGCAGCCAAAAGCAGTGTCAGCCAAAAGCACAGCGCCCTTCCAGGGATACGCTCTGGGACGCTTTTCTCACAGCCACAGAGTTCAGCAACCGGACATTTTGATAGAGCAGCTGAGATTGTGATGGACAGATAGAGACAGGAGGAACAGAAACAGAAAACTTCACGGTTGACTTCTTTTAGAACAATCATGAAAGAAAGAAAGCGAAAATAAAAACAGCCCGGGCAGTTTTAATACGTGTGCATAGCCAGTGTTTTGGTGTAGGCATTCCTCAGATGTTATTCAAGCTCCAAAGGCCAATCACACGTTGACGCTCAGAGAGAAACGTGGTGAAACTTGTCTCACTCGACCTCAGACTGTTAAAAATCAACTTCCTTGGTTATGTTTAGCGGGAAATGCCAATGTAATCACAACACAGCATAAGATAAAAAAAAATCTTCTTCCCCTGCCTACAGGAATATCAAGTTCTTACTATACATCAGAGCACATTTCATTCATAAATGAATGCTTTTATCTTTGTGTGCCTGAGCTGCTGTGAATATCAAGTGATTGCAGGCGACTTCACGTAAACAAAATAAGAAGCGACTTTTTCATCTCTCATCAAGCCGACAACAAGATAATCAACATTCAGTCAGATTTTAGAGTGAAATAAAGTTCAAAAGCTACCTCTGTCACATAGATGAGTGGAATATCACTGTAGTTCTTCCTCATGTCTCCTCTTCTTCACACCCTGAGGTCAAAGTGCATTCCAGCGTGGTTTTCAGGAGACCTCTGAAATCACCACAGAGCTCTGTCTGGCTCTTTGAAGTTTTACGACTCCCCTCTAAGAGGAGGCAGTAGTGTGTGTGCCTGTCTGTCGACTTCTGTGTGCAATGCAACCGTCTTATTGTGAAATCTAGTGCTTCCTGTCTCAGCAGAGCTGTCAGAGCTCCACCAGCACTGCACTCACTCCTCCTGAGCTGCCCTGTTCTTTTACTCTCCTCACACACTTGTGCCTTTCAGGCGGAAAAGCCACCTTAAAAGGCATGAGGGAGCCTGAGTAGGAATTGTCCTGATCCTTATCGGCCACCCTCCACCGGCCGGGACACACTTTGCACACATTAACAACAACAACAGCAATTCTCCACTGCCAGTCAAAAGGGAAGAAGCAGAGGATTATGTGATGAGGAGGGACTGAGATAGGGACAGCCTTGGAGAGAGGGAGGGAGGTTTAAGGGAATGAAAGAGTGTGGGAATGCTGAGTTAATGCAGGAATCTCCTGCTCCCTGAGGGTGAACGCACTCTACAGGACAGAGACTCTGACAGCACTGCTAATCTGCAGCGTCAGATAACAGCCTCTGTGTGTGTGTGTTTGTGTGTGCTGGACTTTGCACCCGCTCCCACTCAAACTACACACATAGAGGACAATAAACAGGGCTTATTTATTATCTCTTTATTGTTATTATTAACAATTCCACTGAAGAGTGAGGAATTTTAGTAATATCTGCTTGCTAATGTCTCAGGGCTATAATCCTCATATCCTTCTGAATACCTTTAAACGATGACGCTGGTGACACTTTTCCTCAGTGTAAACCAACAATGATTTAATGCAGTCAGTATTATGTCCAGAGCATAAACTGTTTATAAAAGAGGAGAGTAATCGCCCTGACGTTACGCACTGGCTGATTGGCTCAACCATGAGCCAATAAAAGAGAGCCAATCTACTTCCCTATTTGTACAGATATTGGAGCAATTCAGTTGAGGGTGCAGTAGGGGGCACTTGCAAAATAGCACGAGTAATAAATATATAAAATATGCATTTGCATGCGTGCTGATTGTCTATGGTGGTAAATCTTTACTGAACCAATGTAAAAGATGAAGGCAGCTACAATGATGTCATCCAGTGCATTTAAAAGGCTAAAAGTCTGAATTTTGATGCTTTTTTGGAGGCAGGTGATTTTGTATATGGAGGAAGGAGCTAACTCTTGCAAGAATGAAAAACAAGCTGCAAAGTGTCACAATCCTGGCATTTACTTGAACTGTCAAGTTGAACCCCAAACCTGCAAGAAGCAATACCTTCCTGAAACACACCTGCCTATCCGCTCTCCATCACTGTTCCTTCAGTTGTTCTGGCTGCTGACCTTTTTATATTTTATTTTTATTTCTCCTGTGTAGAGACTTGCTTCAAGTGGCCACTGAAGGAACTGCAGATTTTGGCACTTTTGCATTGCCTTATTTTTCCTTTGTCTGAGGTTACAGCTTATTGCTTGCTTTATGATCATTTGGGTCATTTTGAATCTGTGCAAAGGGGCATGAGGGCCGGGCTGCGCAGATATGCTTGTGTGCAGTTTACCAAGGAGACCAAGCAGCCCACACACCTGTTTTTTGTCACACTGCCCCCAGGGGACGGTAAACAGCTAAAACATTAAAGCTGCTCAAAGGCTGTGCATAGAAGCAACACGGAACAATTTCCCACATAATCCAGAGACTTTATTCCACTGTGTCTGTGAAGCTCTGCTGCTATTATAATGAACCAGGCTTCACTGAAGGGCATGCTGCTTCATTACTATGGAAAATACACAGTAGTTTTTAGTAAAACTGCTCACTAGATCGCAAAATGTTCATTAAAACAACTCACCAACATTGCAATATCTATTTAAGTGACATTTATTACAATTATTAAGCCAAACATTGGATCGGCAGTTATATTTGATTTTGGTACCATCTGGAACAAAATGTCCTTCTGCAAATATGAACCTTTTTATTTATTTGAAAAAACCTGGACATGCAGTTTCACGTCTCAGAAACTAGAAATTGAGGTCATGACACACAAGTACCAAACACTGGCAGAAGGAAATACTTTCCAAGTTGTGTGCTCCTAACACAACCTTTACAGGAGTCCTATTATTCTGTACCTCGTTTTCTCTCATACATGCGCTGCCAGGTTGTGGCTGTGGTTCAGCTGCACAGGGTCATCTACCATCTACTGAGTGGGAGGTCAGAAGTTTGATCCCTTGTATCCCTGGGCGAAATACTGAACCCTACGTTGGCCATGATGCATCCATCTGTCACCTCTGTTAAAGCAGGCGGCATGGAGATGAGGGAGTGAGGACCCAAATGCAGACAACGGAGATGGAGGTGGATATTAACAGAACCTAAGCCTTAATTTTACACGAACAGAAGAATAAAAGCAAAGACTGACTAACACAGAGCTAACAAAACCTATACTGGGAAAACGAAACACTACATGACAGCTTAACAACAAACAAGAAACCTAAAAAGCTGGAAACACAAGGACAACAAAAGAAAAGGAAATGCAAAAAAACGATTACAGAGAGAAGACAGAGGACTAAATACACAAGAGGGTAACGAAGGAACACTCTGGCACTAATCTCACACACACACACACACACACACAAGACAGGGAGGAAGCAAAACAGAATGCACAAACACAGGACACAGGACTGTCAAAGTAAAACAGGAAACCAGAAAAAACTAGATGCAACACGGAGCACACAAGGGAGGCATAGAAACAAAACCTAAACACTAGAAATCCCCAAAATTCAGAATACGAATAATCAAAAACATAAACATTGGATCACTAGACACAGGACCATGACACCATCAGAGTGCTCATGGGTAATGAGAGGACTCTAGGACAAATGTTTCAAATAATGAGTTCAGTTTAAAGTTCAGATTTAAGACTTTCTACTCTTGGCTCTGTGTGGTGTCAGTAAGAGTGGTCATATCAACTAGAGACAGTTAAGCATGTTTAGTGTACTGACCTCCTTTCTTATGTCTCCATGTTCATATTTTGCTAGTGTCTACAGAGTCCCTCCATCTTATCGTTGTCTTCATCGTTTCTACTTCCTGTTTTACTTTGGTAACTGCGTTTCTTTGACCTCCCCTTTGCCCATCCATCCATTTTCTCCTTATCAAATTCAGGGTCAGGAAGCCTATCCCATCTGCCGCTGGCCAAAAGGTGGAGTCTTTTCTGGATAATTAGAATGTAGTATTTCCTCTTCTCTTGCCTTCCCTAACTCTCTGCTCTAGTCTCCTGTCTAATTTTCCTGCTCCCCCTTGTTTTGGAGTTTTGTTATTTTCCTGATGGTGTACATTTGGATTATTCTGTAGATCCTCCTCATTTTTTTCTGTTACTTTTTCAAAAGTTAACATTTACTCTGATGCCTTTACCCCTAAGTGAAGCCCTGCATTTGGGTTCGCTAAGGAACTTTAGTTAAAACCTGGCAGGTATCCTCAATGAAAACTCATTCAGCCTCTCCTTCAGGTGCATTTCAGGAACTGCAGCACTTATAAATTATGGCAAAAAGTCTTGATATATTGAAAAACAATAGTAGACCTACAGCATTAACAGACCTGTGCTTTTCCAAAGCAAACACAAATGATGAACAAAGAGAAAAGGGATTGTGATCTCGCTATAGAAAACCAAGAGAGGGGATGCCAGTGACTGACAGGGGATCTCTTCAAGGCTGTGGGGGGAGAAGCTTTGAATTTCTCCTTCATGTGTGCAGTATCATTCGTGGGAAGTGGGCAGAACTGGGACATTTTAAAAGCCAAAGGAGAGGAGAGGTCTATAAAAAAAATCAAAGGCCTGAGGCAATGACTACGACCCACTAAGCTGAGCTAACATTTAGAGAATTAAAGATTTTTTTAAAAGAAAGTGGGAAAAAAAGAAAGAGGGTGCTCCTCTAGGAGTCAAACCCCCCTCGTGGAAGAAAGTCGGTTATGAATGATGAAAAAGGAGAGGACGGGGAGGGAGAGAGTGGCAAAAGTGAAGGATGGTAAAGAGACTCGATAAAGAGGAGGCATGAAGCTGTTGACACTTAAGAGTTATGATAGCTGGCAAGACAGGTGGTGAAGAAAAAGGAGGGTGTCTCTGTGTTAGGATGACCGTCTTTAGACTCCCTGGTGCTGTTTTTACCAGCTGCCACTTCAGCGTAGCGCTGCATCAGCAAACACAAAAGCAGAGACGGGATTATCTGCTCCATTTGCAGAAGATGAATCAGACAATAGCTATCAGCTGACGTGAGATGTAGGCAGAACAGATGAGCAACAAATGAACCGTTCACTGAATAGAAATGTAGAAATCAGCCTGAAGAGCGCACTAAAGGTCACTCAAGCCTCTGTGTTATCACATCAAAGCACTTCTGGCTCTTTGTTCTTAATTAATTTGAAGATTTAGATGAAAAGTCGCCTTTCTGAGAGGACTGTTGTTTGCTGAAATGCTGAGTCAAGGGGATATAAAAAGCCCCCTGAGCATGATCTGGTTTGAGAGAGCAATATGGCAACAAAAGGGGAACAACTCCACCTGTTGGCCACTAAACTGTATTACAGATAAATTGAAACGTACACTTACACTGCACGGACCTTCTTCTAAATGTTCCCCTTGAACAAAAAGTGATGAAGCAGTGAACCTCCTCATTTAACAGCTGCAGATTGCTGAAAAAATACAAAAATATATAAAAACAAAGTCTTAACTACTGAACAAGATAATTTAAACATGATCTGCTGGCTTTAAATACTCTCACATAAACACCAGAATTTTAATTCTCTGTCTTTCAGTCATGTTGGAAAAAACATATTTTGCGTATTATTTTTGTGGTTTCCTGGTTATGCCCAACTGGGTGCCCCATTAGAGGAGACCTCAGTTGGGCACCTTCTGCCAGTTGTTTGGCCTGGGAATTTCCAGTATCCCCCTGGAGACACTGGGAATTGTGGCTGACCAGCAGGATGCCTAGAATACAGTCTTTAGCCTACTGCCACCCTAACCTGACTTTGGACAAGTGGAATATAATGAATTGAGGGATGCTTTCACCAGTAGGGGGCTCAGCTCAGATTTTTGCTACTGTTTAATTTATGATTCTGGTAAAAGTTTTGTTTTTTGCCATATACCTCCCCTGGTGAAATACAGGTTTTGTTCAATCCCTGTGCCCCCGTGTGGTACAAATTAGTATTAAACAAAGCTACAGACTGGGACATGATCTCATAGATGTTATTTCTTCTCATTCTGATCATTTTATTTAATTTGTGGAAGGTTTTAAACTATTTTAGAATAAAGGAAATCCCCCCCCCAAAAAAAGTATATTTTAAAGGGTTTAAAAAACAAACAAACAAACAAAAAAACACAACCGTTGCTGCCACATTTCCTTGTTCAACAGTGAACATTTTTCTTCTTTTCACAGCATAACAAACAGCTGTCAGATCATTATGACATTCTTGGTATTAGAGAAGAAAATGTTTGTTTGTTTTTTAATCTTTTTTTTTTGTATAAATATACAAAGAGGTGCGAAAAAACACTGAGTTTTCCAAACTACTTATATTTTTAATAAATGATGCAAACAGACTGTCAAATGCTGCACATCATTTTTGCAAAGTGGACACCAATAAAAAGGTGCAACCTATGTTGGAGTAAAAAGGGATGTGTGGAAATGCTCAGATACTCAGACTGCGTAAATAATAAAAGACAGACGTACCTGTCAGTGTGCAGCCCTGCAGAGAGCTCTGGGCTGGTCTTGACATTCACAGGGAGTGTGGCACTGTGTTACCATCAGTGCGGCTTTTAGTCGGGCACTTGAGAGGATCTCTGCATATCTCAGTGAAGTGCTGCAGGCTGCAATTTTCCTCCAGCTCAGCCTAATCCTGCACTAATCAACAGGCACACACAACAGACGCACAGTGCAACCAGTTTACTAATGCAGTTCTGGTCTTGACTTCCTGTCCAGTGTTTGAGTTTTAGTCTGTTTGGATTTAATTTTTTTCCTCTCTCTCTCTTTCTGTCACACCTCTGTGAATGAGTTTTTCTGCAATGCAGAGCCAATTTAGTGGAATTACAAAAATATCTGAGCATCCATGAAAAGCTTAAAATAAGCAAAGAGATGTTTCCACCTAATGTGCACTGATAAAAAAAAAAAAAAAAAAAAAAAGGAAAAATTCAAAGGAAAAGCTGGTAGGAAGCAAAAAGAAACTAAAAAAAATCTCTTATTACCAAAATATGCAGAAGAGCATCTGAAACCTTAAAGAAGATGGGCTACAAGCAGAATCGTCATCAGGAAACTAAGGTAACAAATTTGGACAACAGACATTTGAAAAAAAAAAAAAAACATCTTTTCTGATTAGTTTTAATGCTGCTGCAACATAGGGTCAGAATTTTGTGTAAATATTAACGCATGAATCCTGTATTGTACCAACAGTACAGGGCTGGTAGCATGGTGTAGCATGGTGTAGCAGTGTGTGTGGTTTTAAAAGCTTAAAACATCAATAAACTCCAAGGTTCTCCATCTTCTTTGAACAGCATCTAAAATCATTTCTATTTGTAGAAAATCACCAAAGCCATTATACTACATACATGATGTTTTTGATTTAAAAACAATTTAGAGGTGTCTGATGTCCAAGCTTTCAAGAAAAAAAGTGAAAACCCTTTCACGTAAGGACTCGCACCACAAACACAGGTATAGAGGTTTTATTTACGACAGGAATATAGGAAAGGAACCATAATTTAAAATGTGGATGATGACGAGCTCACTGAGCTCCGGCTTTGGGGGGGATCCACTCGTGGATCTTCTTGCGGATGGTAGAATAGGGCACATACTGCTGTGGGGTGCCGCTCACGTTGAACTGGTGAATCTCAGCCAGGAACTTCTTGGGCTCCGGAGGATGTGTGGTAGGGGGGTTGTCGGTCATGCAGTGCAGCCAGCAATGCCTGAAGAGTGCACAGAGGGAGGCTTAAACAACACCAGCTTTTAAATGATCAAACTCTAAGTCTTAAAAAATAAAAGATTCCTCTTTCACCATCTCATACTAGTTCTTTCTTTTGCACAAAACATTATTCTTTACAGTAAATACTAAACATAATTTGGATTACTGGAAAATTATATATACACAATTATATATTATGGACACTTTCTAACATTAAAAATGTACATTATTGGTTTTCTACATTTCTTATTGAGCTTTTTAACTGATTCCAGACCCTATTTGAATCCATTATAAAAGCCGCACCATTCAGCTGGCACCATGCTGCCGTCCACCTCCCACAGAGTCCTCTTCCCGTTCATTTCTGTGGTGTAGATCACCCAGCGGTGACGTCCTGATCGCACAAAGACAAAACACAAACTAAGACTAGGGATTTTCTTTGAAGGAGCATTTAAATTCATCCTAAATTACACTTAACCTCCTAACATCCAACAGGTTGCTGGAGACCCATCAAAGACCTGAAGTTTAATTTACTTTGGCTTTACTATATTTTTCCTGTCAAAGGCAGTTGACTTAAACTAAACTCAAATCCTTCCTCTAACCATAGACAGGTCACCATTGACATAATGTCTGTGCTATGGAGCAAGATTAGGGAATCGCCAAGGTCAAATTCAGGTTAAACCCTGAATTTTCAGTGTTGCCAAGATGGTTCACTTCTCTTCCTCTTCATCACCATGGTAACTGATGCAGCAGCCCTAACCTGCTCAATGAGTTTGGACCGATTCTCAGTTCTCTGTAAATCAGCATCACTATTTCTGGAAGATCTCTCGGACATCAGTGCCTCTTACTGAACCAGGCTTGAAGTACACTGGTTCCTAATGCCTGAGGCACGATCTTTACTCCTGCCGGAATTGAAGCTGGGATTTTTTTATTTTATTTTTTAAACACAACAGAGTCCCTCACATCTAACCATTCATTTACTGGAATATACATTAATCTGAGTTGTGATACTGATAAAAACCATAGTCACACAGTCTGCTGGCCAGCATTCCTTCCTGGCATCAAACAAATTTAATCGTCATAAATGTACTGTTTGAGTCATGGGGGCAGCAGTCTAAGAACAGACACACAGACCTTCCTCTCCCCAAGGTGATTCCCAAAGAGCTATCAGCTGAAAGCTTGGCATATCTCACCATGATGTGCAGTGTGTCCTTAAAAGGTTTGAGGAAACTGGACAAGTGCGTGACAAAACAAAAACAAAAAAAAAAGTGGCAGGCCTAAAAACTATCTACACCAGATAAACAGTATCTGAAGGCCATGTTCTTAAGAATTATAAGACATGACAAGAACTGAGAGATGCATCTGGTGCTTCAGCTGATCATCTAAAAACCTCACTGAATCACGGAGACCTCACCAGTAATGGTCTCAGTGGAAAAGTGGTTGTCAAGAAGCCATTCTTAAGGAAGGGCGGGAGAAAAGGCTGGGGTATGCCAAATTACATGAGAACTAGACTGAAAATCAGTGGAACTGATTCTGATGGAATAAGGTCAGGAGAGGAAGACAAACGTGAGCATGTACAACCATCTGTAAAACATGGTAGAGGCTCTGTCATGGTTTGCGGCCATGACCACCATGCAATATCATCTGAAAGAAATCTGACTGACAGGAGCTTCGTGTTCCTGCATGACATTGATCCAAGCACGCTGCCAATGCAGTTAAAGCGTACATGGATAGAAAGACACACAATGGAGCACTATCAGACATGGACTGGCCTCCCTAGAGCTCATACATTAACATTACTGAAGCAGTGTGGGACCATCTAAAGGCAGCAAACATCCAAACAAGAGCTTTGAGTGTCCTTCAAGAAGCTGGAGAGCTATTCCTGAAGACTACTTAAAAACATTACAAGAAATCTCCCCTGAGAGAGTTCAGGATGTGTTAAAGAAAAGTGGTGGTCACATTAAACATTAGAATTAGAACTGTATATAAGACAAAGCAGAGAAAGTACATTTACATTAGGGGTGCAACGATACACAAAATTCACGGTTCGGTTCGATACTTTGGTGTCACGGTTCGATGTTTTTTCGATACAAAAAAATGTTCATGCCTTTTTAATTTGTCATTTATTAAAATTATAAATATATATTTTAACTCAAAAGTACAGTTTTTAAATTTAACCCTAACCCTTGTGCGTGTTTTTTATTTTGACAGCGAATGCGCACCTGCGGACTTATGTGCACCCCTGGTTATTTAGTTCGTCATATCGCAGCCACAGAAATTCTTTTGTCCATGAAACCATAAAGCTGCACTTTCTTTTTGCCTTATAGTCTCATTTGTCATAACTTCTCCGTTTTGTGGTAAGCTTTTCTTTGGCTGTCACTTCTTCACCCTGACCTGTCTTATTTGGCTCAGCAGAACTAAAATATATATATCCTGCTGCTTTTACACACGCACTCACATAAGCTCAGCGATTCTCTGCGCGATCAACCTCTCACATGTTTAAGCTTGCTGCGGGAGATTTCACTTGTCATGTTTGCATAGTAAGCTAACGATTAATAAGACTGTCGCTCTCTATACACAGTTCGCACGATTGCAAAGTGAAAGCAAAAAAACAAGCGCAAATTCAAACGCGACTTCAATATGTCACATATTGACAGTGGCTCACCGATGCCAATGACATAATTACCCAGCTACATTTCCGAAAGAATGCAAAAGCATTGACATATATTTTTCCTTCCTACAATAGCCCTACGGGCAGGGAAGAGATAGATTTTGGTAGCCTGACTGAAAAAAATCGCTATCCCCAGGACGTCGGGCTAGCGATATTGCGAGCTCTGTATCTGATTGAGGAATCACTCATCTTTGGAAAAGAGAGTTTATTACAGAGAAATGTCTCTTTCCAAAATAAAAGCTATACTATCCGCTTCTTCTGGGCTATATTCTCAGCAGCATATTAAACATATCAGGTCCCCATAAGGAGAATCATGTGCTAACAGCTGTCTAAATGACTCGGCTAAAGTTAGTAGCATGCTTGTTGTTTTTGTCTTTGCACTAGGATGATGTCGGCGTAAATGTGCAGTCATATTCGTTGTGTTCCCACTAGTGCTTTCAGGTTAATCTCGTTGAAATGACCTTAACGCCACAACACGGCAAATCTCCGTTAACAAGCTACCGCCGATCGCCCCGTGCGTGGGGCTAGACGGCCAACACGTTAACGAGCTAACTACGCTAACACACTAGCTCCCGCCCATGTAATTGAGCATTGCATGGCACATCCAACATACTGTTTTACTTTAGTCCATGAGCTTACCTTCAGGGTCATACGTCACATGAAAACCAAAATAATTCCAAACGCCAGATCTGAATGAGGGTGGGAGAGCTTAACTTCTGTCTCGCTAGCTTGCCCTGTGCTCTTCCTCCTGACTATGCTGTCTGTGTTGAGCGCTCAGTGGATCTGCGCTCGACAGTGCAGCCTAGGCGGAGTAGTCGAACGCAGATTCACTGAGCGCTCAACACAGACAGCATCGTCAGAAGGAAAGTTGATAAAATAAATTACAAATGTTGTATTGTTCGATACATATGCGAACCGAACCGAAAGCACTGTATCGAACGGTTCAATATCAATACGAATATTGTTGCACCCCTAATTTACATGTATGTTTGCACATGTTGCAATAAATCGCTGCACCTAATTTTCCATTTTCCTAGTAAAATATAAATAAACGTGAAAAGATCACGGCTGGATCAGTAAATCCCAGACTGATTTAGCAAGTTGATACCCACCTTAAACTACCCTGACTGCAAACATTAGGATGAGTGAAACCAGATAACAGAAAGATCTGTAGACGTGAAACAGTTACTATAGCGCTCTGAAATTAATTTGACTCACCGAAGAAGTAATGCTTCTTGTCCTCATAGTATTTATTTCCATATTTATCCACACCGACCAGTGTGCCCGTTTTTATATCATTCACTCTGCCAATAAAATAGGAAGACAGACGTTAGTTTCCCCAAAACTTGCAGGTCATAAACACAACATCATGTAGCATTTACATAATCTTATTTTGAAAACGAATCACCTTTAAAGTCCTAAAGTTTTGATAGTTTTCACACATTTCCTCAAGCCCTTTAATGGACTTTACACCATTTTCTTAATGTCTAGCTAATCAGGAGTCCTTTACAGCATGCTAACATCAGCTAGCTCTCCAAATCCCCGCTTCTCTTCTGCCGCATTAAACCCTTATCTTTCACCTCCAGCGGATAAACACAGACGGCACACACGTCTTATTAAACTCACCTGAACAGCTGGAGCAAAAAACCCCGGACTCCTCCATGACCTCCTATCTGCCCCAAAGCCCTTCGGACAAGGTTTCCATACCCCGCCATCTTAAGACGGAAAGATTACTAGGACGGACCGTTCGGTCGGGGGAAACAAGGCCCAGAACTTCAGTTCCATCTTCTCTCTCTCTCTCTCTCTCTCTCTCTCTCTCTCTCTCTCTCTGTCTGCAGGATTACGTCACATAACTTGGTCTTTAACCTCCTAAGACCCGAACTCTTCCATGGCATGCATTTTTAATTTCTCTTTGATATTTGGGCATATTAGGACCCGATGAATGTAAAAACAAAGAATCACCAGATTTTTTTTTTTTTTTACCTGATTTTTGTTTCTAAGAAAAATGAGAGCCACATATGAGGATATTCGTTTTAAATTTCGATAAAACAGAGGCAGTATATTGTTCTCGTAAGTGGACATCAGGCCCTTGTAGAGCAAAATTTAGTATTTTGGTCTAAATAACCCAAAATGTGACATATGTGGACGCCAGGTCCTAGGAGGTTAAGCAAGATCCGATGTCCACTACAAGAGGGAGAGACGATTTGAAAAAAGCTTTACTGATGTTTATATTCTTTCCTTATGGGACGCAGATGTATTAACTTAGAAAGCACATTAATTTGAGCACTCGTGCTTTGGTCTTTGTTGAATGTGAATGTGTGTGTACGAATAAGTTGATTTTAACACCATTTTAACACCATCAAACCTAATATTGATCAACTGTTTAATAAATTAACCCGGGCAGAGCACCTTAACCTTATCCAGAAACCCCCGAGAACATAATGACAAGTGCTGAAATTGAGACTTTTCACAGGGAGTTGACAGATAAAATGACTACCTCCAGTCGACTCAAAGATATTTACTCCCTATGATGCTACCGGGAAGAAATCTTTCAGACACGGTAATCTCTAGGTCTCCAGAGCAAACAGATGAGTTACCCTTTTCTTTTGAAGTCGTCTACGTGACTGTTGAAGACTCCATGCAAAAGTGTGGTTACAGAATGATGCTTTGGATCAAACCGTCCAAAGTAAAACGTTTCTCGTGCCATGGAAGACATCCAGGATGTGATTTTAAGAGCACTGACCCCAACAGAGGAAAAAGAAAGTGACAGACTGTGTGAACCACAGTCAAGTCCAGATTCTCCTCCCAAAAATAAAACCGTCTCCTGTGTGAAGTGTACTAGAGCAGGACCAACCTCCAGAACAAAGCCCTGAGCCTGAACCAATCACTGACACTGGGCCTACAGAAGGTCAAAGTCAGCCATCAACCTCTAAGAACTTACAGGAGGATCCCCCTAAAAGTTTGATATCACTTCTTGCTGCTGAGAGAATTGCCAATGACTGCATTTCTTGGATCATGAAGATCCTCAAGAAATGCATATTCCACACAAAAGGCATTTTGAATTTTTTTTTTTATACTTGAAGTCTTTATTTGTTTTTAACATTTCACAACACTAAAACAAACAAAACAACAAACAAACAACAACAGAAAAAAAAACAAAAAAAATATAAAATATAATAAAAAAAAAAAAAAACTCAAATCAGTTAACTCAAATCTTTAAGTCATTCCCTTACTGAGTGCCTACACAAACAAACAGTGCAGCAAGCGTACAACATGACTAAAGATAATTGCCCTGACCAAATAAGTTCCAACCATCTCAGCCAAAAACACGTCCCCACGATTTGTCAAAACCCTCCCTATCATCATTAATCCTAGCCAAGAGCTTTTCATACGACACCATTTTCAGCATAGTTTCTTTCCACCTATTATATTCTGGAGGAGACGGTTCCTTCCATACACTGAGAATAACTCGAGCCGCTGCGATCACCCCCACCTTTATAACCACAAAGTCATATTTTGAAACCCCAGGTAATACTGACCGATCCCCTAATAAGCACAGTCTTGGTGACAGGGGTATCATCAAAACAATCCACCTTCCTATTTTGTCCAATACTTTTTGCCAAAAGGGATAAACTTTCCCACATTCCCAAATAGCATGCATAAATGTCCCTGGATCTGATCTACATTTCCAGCATACATTACTGGGACTAATTCCCATTCTATAAAGTTTGGATGGAGTGAAGTACCACCTGTGTATTAATTTATACTGAGTAAATTTACCCCTGGCCTCTCTTATATATTTATCAGAGAATGACAAAATTCTGCGCCAGTCTTCTTTAGAAATTGCACAACCCAGATCCCTCTGCCATATAACCCTCAAGTTTTCACATATCTCTTTTTTTGGATTGTTAAACAGTTTGTAGAAAACCGCTGCCCTATGTGCTGTACTGGACAATTCTAAAAACTCCACCACCATATTCGAGCTTTGAGCAAATTTTCCTTTGGTAACACAATCCCTTATTTGTAAATATTTCCAAAAATTATTTTCTCTTATCAAACCGTATTTTCGGGTTATTTCAGCAAATGACATAAACACTCCCCCTGAGTAAAGATCACTTATCCTGCGTATGCCTTTGACAAGCCATTCCTTCCAGAACACAGTTTTCCGCCCAATCCTTACAGCAATATTGTTCCATAGCGAGGCATAAGGTTGTCTTAGATGAGATGCTCCACACATTCTGATTTTTTGTTGTTCTTTATTGTGTTGTCAAGTATGGAATTTGTGCATTCTGGTCATCAGTACTGGTTTTGTATTAGAGCAGAATTTAAAGTAGTATTGGATAAAAGTGGTTGGGTGCAAGATGAACACAATTCATGAAACCATGAAATGTTGCTATTACAGCCAGTAAATGAATATCTGTGGTGAGTTTTAACAGTTTTCAGGGATTTAAGCACATTTCTGCACATAGAATGATCCAAAATGAAAAGTCTAAAGCAAAAAGCCTGAGTAAGATGGACATTCTCATCACGGTCTCCTAGTCCTCCTTTTTTCTTTCCCTCTCCTCCTTACTGCTCTTTCCTGAGCTCTTCTCCTGGGTCCTCACCCTCCAACTCCAAGGACCTGGAGGTTAATGAAGAACGTCAGTTGATGCCGGATCATTGAAATAACTGCATTTGTGAAGCTGCCTCTCTTTGCTTGTATGTTTGCTTTGTTTTACTCTGTTTAACTTACCCCTATTCTCTTCTGTGTAGAAGCCTAAAAGAAATCTGACAGAGAATTGTGAATCTAGACAAATTCACTAACTGGAAACCTTCTGCCTCAAGCATTGTGAAACACTTTGTTGTAAATAAACCTGCCACTTCAGAGAAGATCAGTTTTCATGAAATTGAAGAAAATCAGGTTTTTAAGCACCTATGTAAGATTTGTAATTTAAGAAAAATCTTGGGCCTTAAAATAGATGCATGACTGAATGTCAGAGCAGAACGTTCTCAGGACCTCCCTGGTATGTTGCAGGTCTAACTTAGACAGGCAGCCATTCACCTTTACATTCACACAATTTATAAATCACTATTTAACTTAAGATGCATGTCTTTGGACTGTGGAAGAAAGGCAGAGGACCCAAAGAACCTAACCAGTAGGTGGATTCAGACTCTTCTTGCTGTGAGGTGACAGCGCTAATGACTGTGGCACCAAATAGCCACTGCTTTTAATCACAGAAATGAAGACAAGAGGATACGTTTTATATTCATATATATTTTATTAAAAACTGTTTCCTGACAGTTTAGAAATGCTGTTTATAAGAGACTCTAACGCGTATAGAGTGGATGTTTACAAATGTTATTGTATAAGCTCTGATGACACTCTCCCCCCTTTTTATTACTTTACTAAAAAAAAAAAGTTTGTTTCTGGGTTTGTTCAAATGTGACATTAACACACAGACTGTGTGCAACAAACAAACAGACTGCAACAAAATGCAGTTTTTTTAAACATGTTGAAAGGCTGAGAACCCTAGCAGGACGTGGGACAGTGCGCCATGCATGTCCTACGCTGCAAGGAATTTCAATCTGTGCTGCTGCAGTCTATCTCAAACAGGAGGATATAGAAGGCACAAAGTCTGCTAAATGCAAGAATGAATATTTCCTTAGAAATATATAGTTCATGTGTATTGCCTACAGTGTTTTCTCATTAAAAAAAGCCCCATGTATTAAAAATAAAATTATTTTGAAGGGTATGAAGGTCTCTGATAACAAACCCTGACTCCCAAAATTAAATGCAGCCTGCGCTTTTTAAACAATAAATCTTCCTATTTTATAAATATTAGCTCTCGGCTTTAAAAAACAACAATAACAACAACAGCAAAAAAACCAAAAAAAAAACAAACAAGGTCAGCGTTGTTCTTTAATGTACACAGTTTTACCCTTTGACCACTTCCTATGTGGCTCAACAGGCCAAAAAAACCTATATACAATAATCTTCATGACACTTCCAGTTGTCTCCAGGATGTTTGTTATTAAAGAATCTCTTGACCAGAGAGATGCATTTAAAGAGCAGAATGTCCACTTCCTGTTTCTGTTAAAGCCTGATTTTCACATTAAAAGCCCATGCTGTTACATATATGAACTCTCCTCAGACATTAGTGCCAATCACACATGATTGGTATTTTATGTTATTTGTGTGCAGCCAGTATGAAGTTTGTTTCACACGGATTCCTTCGCCCAACAGCGTTTGAAAAATCATCCCCAGACTTCCGACTTCCAAGGATTTCCGAGGGACTTTAAAAAGCCCAGTCAACTGTTTGGTCTCACTTCCACACACGTGCTTCTGGACTTGACCTTTGACCCGCAGCTGCTACTCGCTTTTTGCACCGCTGAGCATCAGAAGCTGAAAATAAGTTCAGAAAAACCAGTTCTTGGAGAGCTAAAGGAGTCTGGCTTCCAAGCAGAGTTTGTGACGCTCTGCAGCAGGCTTCAGTTTAAGGTAGACAGTCCACCTGGAGTCCTTCCTGAGCTGGTGACCTCTGACCTGTGATCAATCAGGGGTCGTAAGTTGTCTTTCAACTGGCTCCGGGGCTGTCACACAACTTCACTACTGAAAAAAGGGGGATTACTGCTCGAGAATCATTGCCTCCTGGAAGGCTTCGATCCATCTGAAAGTAAGAATGCCAAAAACAGAAAATAAGCTGAATTACTATTGAGTTTTAATGCACTCGGATCAACTTTTTGATCTTATTCACAGCAAGATCTGTTTAAGCAATAGTTATTTATGTTATTTTCTGACATCAAAATGTAGGAAAAGAAACCGCCTAACCCACATAGTGATGTGGATGTTTACCTAAGTGTCACTTTCTAAAGTGAAACTGAAATTGTGATATATCCCATAATACTGAAGCTATACTGAACAGAGACTAGATTTCAGCTTCAGATTAGGACAAACGGAGTGTTTTAAAATGTGTTTGTTAGCTGTGAAAATGCAACATGAAATCAGCTCATTGCCTGCTCTCTGGATATTAACAGTATTAACAACCACACTGGAATCAAACACCTGTTTCATGTAGTTACCACAAATGCAAACAAAAATCTCTAATATTACCACATTACTGGACTGTTTGTCAGATACCTCTGTGCCGTGGGGATGTCGTCAGCTTTGAAGATGTAGAACAGTGTGTTTTTGTGATACAGCTTGAACTGCAGCTTCTGAGCGGGTCCGTTCTTCTCCTCTCTCAGGAAGAAACCCAGCAAAGGTTGGCTCTCCAACGCTGCCACATCCTACACGGAAAAAATACGCGTTCAAAGTCTGCAAAAATGCACAGCTTACAGAAAAACACGAGATCACTTAGCTACAGTACCTCGCTGGCAGCGTAGGTGTACAGGACTTTATTCTTAATGACAAACCACAGCCTCTTCCACTGCTTCTTGTTGCCTTTTGACCTGTTTAGGTAGCCACTCATGGAGGAATTCTCAGTGTTGGCAGACACCTGGTAAACATGCAAAAAATGAATCCTTGCAATGCCAAAGATGCAAAATAACATCACACATTTGACATAAATTTAGCCTGTTTACCTCTTTCAGTGCAGCAGGAATCTTCTTCTGTTTCCTGGTGAAGGAGAAAGCTCCAGATTTGATGGGAGAAATTGATGTTGAAGCACAGCGGTCACCTAAAATATGATAACATGTTACTAAATAGGACAGAAGACAGGAGTTATACCAAAAAGTAAATAACCTACAGTATAGGAAATTTAGTTTTATCCTTAATTGATTAAGACTTCAGGCTGTGAAAATGTCCATAAGTGTACGTATCAAATTATAAAATCATCAGATCTCAGTTCTTTGGCGCTTTTTGCCTTTTCACATCCTTCCAAACACTTAAACTGAGACATCCTGCTGCTGGTTATCCAGCGCAACCTTCCTCTGTACTCACTGTTCTCCTGTAGCTTTGCAAAGCAGTGATCACACACACGAGCTGGTTGGTTCTTTAAGTACTCCAGGTAGTATTTGTTGGCAGAGCACGCCTGACACACCACCTGTTGGACGCACACAGAGCCGCCATGAGAAAAGGGTCATGTAATAGAAAATGTGACGGAGTGGCCGTTGTTATAGCGATACAGACCTTTCCACAGGCGCGACAATGGTGCCTCCTCCAAGTGAGGGTGAACTCGCAGGTGCAGATCATACACATGGTGGCCCTCAGGTCTGGGATCCAGATGGGAGCCTTTGAGCCTAACGGGGCACCGCTATCAACGACCCCCTCCGACTGCGGCGAGAGAGGCTTCGGGTTAATATGGATGCACACCAGGTGAAGTTATCACACTGTCCACCCACATAGACGTCACGTTCTTACCTCCTCCTGACTTCGGCTCGATATGAAGGTGATTTTCTTCTTCGTGTAGTCGTCTATGGCCTTGGCGATGGCCTCCAGCCACTCGTCTCTCTCGGTAGCTGAGCTGTGAACACAAGCAGCACTCGTGAGTTTACAGCTCACGATGGGTGCACAAAATCTGATGCAGTACTCGCCCGAGTGCTTACCTCGCTGACAGGATGAAAGAGCGTTCAACGCTCTCGATGTTCAGCTCGTTCTGATAGGCCTCCTGGCTGGGCTTACTCACCTGCAAAAATTCAAAAGCAAGTAAACTGAAGCTGCTGCTGCACACACAACAGGCAGTATTTCAGTGTAGATGCAACACGAGTAAATGTGTAGTAGAGGGTTTAAAAGAAAACCCCCAGCAGATCCCCCGACTGCAGCTTTTAGGACTACAATTTTTTTCAGTTTTGTTGCTGAAACGACACTTTCATAAACTTTATATAATCGTTTATTGAAGATTTTACTCAGACTTTGACTTTTTTAAAAAATCAGACTCAGATTTTGCTCAGGCTGTTGTTAGCTCATGAACACTGAAGGGAGAGCTCCATGGAATGGGTTTCAATGGCCGAGCGGCCTCATTCAAGCCATACGTCACCAAGAATAATGCAAAGAGTCAGATGCAGTGGTGTAAAGCACACCGCCACTGGATTCTAGAGCAGTGGAGACTTGTGCTCGGGAGTGATAAATGATCTGATGGATGAGTCTTGGCAGTCGGCAGGAGAACGATACTTTTCTGACTGCATTTTGCCAAGCGTTAAGTTTGGTGGATGGGGGATTATGATGTGGGGTTGTTTTTTAGGAGTTTGGCTCGGCCCCTTAGTTCCAGTGAAAGGAACTCGTAATGCATCAGCATACCAATCCAATCCAATCCAACTTTATTTACAAAGCACTTTGAAGCCAACACAGGACCAAAGTGCTTACAGCAAGTTAGTTAAGAACAATAGATAAAACGAAACGGCAAAAACTAAAAACGAATAAAATAAAAATCAAATAATAATTCATAATTAAAATGAATACCAAGACATTTCTTGCTCCCAACTTTGTGGGAACAGTTTGGGGATGGCCCCTTCCTGCTCCAACATGACTGCGCACCCTTGCACAAAGCAGATCCATAAAGACATGGATGAGTGAGTTTGGTGTAGAAGTAGTTGACTGGCTTGCACAGAGACCGTTCCTAAACCCAACAGAACACCTTTGGGATGAAATAGAACGGATAATGCGAGCCAAACTTTCTCATCCAACATCAACGTCTGATCTCAGAACTCACAAACACTCCGAAAGCTTCTGAAAAACCTTCCCAGAAGAGTTGAAGCTGTTATAGACGCATCATATTACATCCTATTGCAAGTGCCTTGAATAAAAAGCAAAGACCTTATATTTCAGTTGTGGCAAATTCAAAACCTGCAAGTCCCACCACACCTCTTACGCTCAACTGGCCCGCACATCACTTCCAGTTCACAATAACGTTTGATTGGCCTAGGTGTAAACAGGTTTTCAGCTGGTCTTGGATCTGCTGGTGGATCTCTAAGTAATAAAGTCAGCAATAAGAAAGTTAAGAAAGACAAGAAACCACCACCGTCTCTAACCTTCATCCCAGCCAGAGAAAGGACACTGTTGAGTTTATACTGGGCAGACTGGACTGGAGTGGTGTACATGAGCGCATCATTAAACTGAAAAAACAATCAGAAACAATAAAATGAGGCAGGCAGTGTGAGTGTAATGGTGAAGATTGTGTTGAATTCACTGGTTGCTCACCAGGAAGAACATTCGTGGCTGCATGACTTTTCTGGACAGCTTCATCAGCGTGCCCTCCTTCAGAAACACCTGCAAACACGGATACATTATAAGGTTACACCGTGCAAATAATCCACAGCGGTGTAATTATCTCTGCACACTTACAGCATTTATGACAACCTAACCATAGTTTACTCTCACTGAGAACATGCAGTGTAATAGTCAAGCATACATGATTTCAGCTGCAAGTTAGCGTGGAGACATGATGCTCTAATTTTTACGGAAGAGGATTAGGGGTGGGCACATCTTTTTTTTTTCTTCTTTCCCAGAATTCTGAGAAAAGTCAGAATTTTGAGAAAAAAGTCAGAATTCTGAGAAAAAAGTCAGAATTCTGAGAAAAAAAGTCAGAATTTTGAGAAAAAAGTCAGAATTCTGAGAAAAAAGTCAGAATTTTGAGATTAATGTCAGAATTCTGAGGGGGGGGGGAAATCTGAATTCTGAATTAAATTTCAAAATTCTGAAAAACAAGAGTCAGAATTCTAAGAAAAAAGTCAGAATTCTGAATTTAAGGTCAGATTTCTGAGATTAAATAAAGAATTTGGACTTTTTTCTCAAAATTCAGACTTTAATCTCAGAATTCTAGAAAAGAAAAAAAAATGTGCCCACTTTTTTTTCCCAGTGGCCCTAATCCTCCATAAATTTTGCTTACCGCATGCTGCTTGTGTTACTTATTTGTGTTGCTGTTGCTTAAACAATCTCCCACTGTCAGACCACTCTGTTAAGGCTGTTGGCAAAAAAAATAACATTTTGAGTGACATACCCTGCCTGGCTGAACGATCTCATGGTGCCCAGTGAGGCTGTACTGAATCTGCATCAGCTTCTGAAAGTTATCCTGCAAAAACAAACCACCAAACACCTCAAGTGGCTTTCCATCACTGCAAAAACGTTGAAAGGCTTTAAAGGGAATCAGGTGTTACCCCTTGCTTCATGATGTCATTCGCATGGTTGGCCACCTCCTTCACGATACTGAGGGCGGCTGCATGGACAGCAAAGATAAAGCATCAGTGTTAAAGTGCCCAGCATAAAGGTGGAAACAGGAAGCAGTGAGGGATGTCCTTTATCTAACCTTGTGTGTCTTTGTAATCTTCAGAGTCCTCTGGAAGGTTCTTCAGGTAATCTAGGGAATAAAAACAGCGGGTCAGATTACAGACCTTCAGCTCATCAAGGATATACAACCATAGCTTTATTTTGTTGTGAAGAACTTTTCTTCTTCTTTTTTCTAGACTCTGGCGTCATTTTGGGTTTAGTTTAGACTTAAAGTCCCAGAACATCCATAAAAGAAAAGAAGTTTTGTACTTTTTGTCTGAAACATTTTTTTTCCCTCTTTGATATCAGAAGCCTCAGCTCAGTGTGCTGACAGCTTCTTATTTTCCTCAAAGTAATAAAGTAAATAATTGTAACTTTGTTCTGCAGAAAACAGGCTCTCCTTCGATCATCGTATTTGTCCACTGGGTGGCAGTGCACTCCCAAAACACCAGGACAGTTAAAACTTGACTTTACTCCAGCTTTCGTTCTCGTGCCGCCAATAAAAAGATTCAATAAAGTTTTGACCTGCAGCGTGTTGGAGCAGTGAATACACCTCTCTGAGTTTGTACCTGTGAGCAACAGCTGGTACTGAGGGATCCTCTGCACTGGTTTCAGCAGGTAGTGTTTCAGAGCCAAGCTGGCACACCTTGGGCTCATCTGAGACAAAACAAGAGCAGAGTCACTCTAAATGCTGCTGCAAAACCCAAACAGATGCACAGACACAGCAAATCCCAATTATCCCACAGATATGAGAGGTTTCAGATATTATCTAAAGACCTTTATTATTATGGCTATGATGGTGCAGAGGCTTCTGATATTTCTTTTTTTCATTTAAATTCTTCACTGAAGTCCTGGCTGGAAAAAAGTTTGGATCTCTACCTCAAACTCTCGGACAACGGCTGCAAACGCGGGGTTCTTCCTGCACTGCTCGTCCAGCAGAGCCACGTTGTTGTCAAACTGGCGGATGTAGGTGGAGTACATCTTCAGGTAAGGACCTTTCTGTACGAAAATGTCCGACAGCCTCTGATGGTCGCTCCTGTAACCAGGTGGACATAAAGTTTCCTGAAGTCAATGAAACAGCTCTGATATATTAAAGCAGAAAAAAGAACTTCATCATGGGGAAAAACATCCAACTACAGAGAAGCAATCGTGTTGCATTTAATTTAATGTGTCCAAGTACTTCACTCTCATGTTTAACAGTTTTTATGACACATGAATTGTGATAAATATAAAAAACTGTAACTCTAAATAAGCAACTAAAAGTCAGGATGTGTCAGCACTGTGGTTACTAGTCTAACTTGCCTGGAAGTTCAGTGTTAAATTCCTGGAATATTCATATTATAACAGTTTAATTCAATTTTGGCCATTCTGGTTATCTTTCCTACATGTTCAGAGCGCTGTCTTAAGATGTAGAAACACAAAGATACAACAGAAACCTTCAGGACTTAATCTAACGTCTGAATTTTAACCATACAGAGTGCAGCTGCTGGACCAAAACTAGGAAAGTAAAGTATCACGTGTCATTATGAGTATTTCTGCACTATATTTATTTTAGGATAAGTTTTAAAATGCTCATATTTTGAGTCTATAGCTGTTGTCAAACAGGCACAGCAGCCCTGAACGTTTCTCAGTGGATGTTTCCGGAGCGAGCTGCATGTGAGAAGGCCAGTGTCTGACTCAGCAGGACTGGACATTAAACAGTCTCATTGCGCCCCAGAACAAAGAGTGTGTGAGGCAACACTGCCTAATCCAGTGTGCTGACTTTAGTGTGTCTAAAGAACGCTTTCCTTTTGTGAGAAAGGGCAGCTGTTGACAATAACCTTACTTAATTCTTCAAAGATTGTCCCAACTTCATGTGTAAAAAGATCAGAGAGGATCAGCTCTTTGCTGTTAGGGTGACTCAGCTCTGACTCAACAAATCACCTCTAAAAACTCCTGTCAAGTCACCCTTTACTTTATGATACATTATGAACATATAATAAGATGAATCTCACTGGGTTTTTTTTTTAAAGTAATAGTTCTGATGAGAAATGTATTTATTGGTCCTTTATCTGACACAGTTCCACATATAAAGTTTCAAATTGACCTCCAATAAACTTTATTGAGCATCTAAATCATAATGATGATTCAGTATGCTGGGAGTAGCTACTGGTCTCGAGATATAAGACTAGAGAGTCGAGGAAGTATTGCTTACAAACTCCACAGGACTTTAAACAACATTCTCAAAACGAGGGACTGGTGTTTCACTTCAGTTTATGGTATAATAATAAAGTGAAACTATGACAAAAAATAAAGGATCAATGAGCATGTTCTCCTCTGAGCTCATCGTTTTTTTCCCATTACTGTTATAAAGGCTTTTTTGATATAACTTATTTTAATACTGTATTAATGCAGTAGGTGTCTGATTAGGGCATAACTTTGCTTCTTTACCAACTAATAAAGAGCACGTTGTTTTTGTTTTTTTCTTAGTTTCGTCTAATTTGATTTAAAATAAGGCTTGTTATGCCTTTGTAGTTTACAATAAAATAAAGAAGGAGCACAGGCTGTATACAAAAGATGGGCATTGCTAATCTGCATTCTTTCTAATGGCCACCAGGTGGCGACTCCTGTGGTAGTATTTATGATTATGATCTGTGGGCTCAATCGCTAAAGGTTCTTACTGACTAAAACATAATCACTTTTTTATGACCCACTCCAGTAAAAAAAAGGACAATAAAGTAACGTGTGCTCTCATGAGCCAATGAGAGTGCAGCGTTCTTTGGCTTCTCAGATGCAGATGCGTCAGATGCACTCATGACATCAGGTTTCAGAAAGCTAAAGGGATGATGACTAAATAAAGCTCGAGACAAACTAAAGCTTTATTTCAACTTTTGTGTTGAATCTAGTAAAGCCCACCACTTAGCTGATGCAAGTGTACAACACCGTTACTTTTTATGATGCCATTGACTCTTGCTTGTGATGTCCCTGCTGTGATGGCATGCCACACATGGTAAGCTCCACACCTCACCACCCGCTGTTCACTTTAGTTTAATTTACAGTCACTACTTTAAAATATTCTACTTATTGTTCAATATTGTTTCTTTATTAAATGTATTCATTTTTCCATCACACCTTCCAATGTTTATATGGCGTGCACACATATTAACCTTGCAAGGTCAAAGTTCTGTTTTATGTTATATTAATACATCTTTCTTTGTTTGAGTTACCTGGGGGTTGGTGTCTCCTCCTGTCTGGCAAAAGGTGTGGCAAAGGGCTGGGAGACCTGAAGTACTACTGACAGCCTAATTGGATTGCACCACATGCTTCATTGCCTGGGGGGTGTTTCATGTTTGTTTAAATGTTTTGTATTAGTTGGTTATATGGCAGCCATCTTGTTTTCCCCCGTGTGTCATTTGGTTTAGCTAAACCAGTATTTAAGTCCCCCTGTGTGTCATTTCAGCAGGTCAGTTTGTCATATGTTTGTTTGAGGTTTTGTTAATTATTATCTTGAGTTTAGTCTATTGAGTTGACCGCTTTTATTGGTCTGCCTGTTTAAGTTTTGGCTTTGTTAAATATGTTTTCATATTTTTGGGTCAATAAAACCCTTTTTTTTTTAAAATTAAAACCACCTGTGTCCTTTATGCTTTACTGCTTGGTCCCTGACACCTGCGTTGGTGTGCAATTTAGCACACCAAAACATTTGATTTGAAAAATGATGCCAGAAGAAGAAGAAGAAGTAGCAGGAAATGAAATGGAGATAACTACAGCTCTGAACAGGCCAATCACAGTCACTGTGGACTGCATTAATGTGACATGTAGTTACAGTTACATTTAGGGAAGTGTATGTCAGGATGGATTTGTGGATATAATGTAACTGCTGCTTTCATCTTCCATCTTTTCCATCTCTATAAAAGGAACCTTATGTTCCACTTTTAAAGCCTTATAAGGTGTAGTTCAGTACAAAGATGCTTTTTGTGCTGTGATAGTGAGAAAGAAAACTG
Organism: Aulonocara sp. 'chitande type north' Nkhata Bay; assembly: GCF_057382095.1. Taxonomy (NCBI): domain Eukaryota; kingdom Metazoa; phylum Chordata; class Actinopteri; order Cichliformes; family Cichlidae; genus Aulonocara; species Aulonocara sp. 'chitande type north' Nkhata Bay. The sequence goes on from NC_141360.1 coordinate 24,635,471, forward strand.
TGTGTTTGTGTTACCAGTGTGCCACTCTCTCCTCCAGCTCTCTCAGCAGGTCTTTGTTGAGCTGGTACAGCTGAGGCAGGTAGTACAGGATCTGACAGAGGATCCGCTCATCTACCACCGGCTTCCCATTCTGACGGGTTGCCTTGGCAACGGCATCCCGAAAATCCTGGAGAGAAACGCATGGGTTAATTCTTCTAACAAAACTTTGCACACACACAGACACAGCTGGGCAGTCTGGAAGTGACACATGACGACAAACTTTACTACAACTGATCAGGAGCACCTCATAAACGGCCCGCTCCTCCACCCTCCCCGTCCACACCTCTGCACATATTTTATGACACACACACATCCACCCCCACCCACACACATGGAGCTGAATCAGCACTTTGACTTTGTCCAGCATGCCAACACACACATCCACCTGGAAGGAAGTAGGGAGGTGACAAGGAATCCCGACGTTCTGGATAACTCGCGCTCTCTCACTCACAAATATATCCACTGCTTGGCATTACAGACGATAAGCACAGTTTGTACAACAATTAGCAAAACACAATATTACAATCGTAGCTGTCATGTGTTTGTTTAGCTCGTGGCCCATTTATCTTATTGCCTTTGTAAAACCAGATATCCCTCTTTATCTGGGACTGAATGGCATTTTCATTCCTTGTCCCACACCTCAACTCCTTATTTGGGAAAGCGCTTTTTTTAAAGTCTCATTTTTACCCAAAATATATAAAGGGAAGGCTTTTTATTCTAGACAGAATTTTGCTGAAAAAAATCACAAGCTCTTCATATTTTGTTGAATATAACAAAAACAACCACAAAGAAATGAAGCAGCAGTATATTCTGAGAAATATGTCTGTTTAGCGGCACCACAGCGTCACCTTTGAGAGAAATACATTATGACTGTCCAGATGCCCGGAAAGATAAACTCACCACGCAACACACAATAAAATATAATCTCAGAACAAATATAACGCACACGTATTTGCTGTTATTTGCCACAACTACAGATAAACAAAATGTTCACCACCTCAAACATGGATTTATTTGTTAGATATTTATGTATTAAGCTTCTATTTGTATTACATTTATATCTTGTGCTGTTTTGTTTGGTGTTTTTACCTTAATGGGTCATTTTGTTCTGCCATATTGTATTGATTTTATTGCGCTATTCTGCTTTATTTATGTTGTGTTTAATGTGACAAATAAAGCTTATCTTAGCTCCATCCATCTATTTTATTCTGCTTATCCAATTCACGTTTGCATGGAGGGTAGAGCCCATCTCACCTGTCACAGGGCAAAAGGTCAATTATAGTCTATTTAGCATCACCAACGAACCTGACCTCATCTGTGCTTTTGGACTCTGGCAGGAAGCCGGAGCACCCGGAGAGAACTCCTTGCTGTGAGGCAACAGTGCTAACCACTTAACCACCGTGCCGCCCCCTATCTTAGCTCATCTTAACTAATTAGCATGTGTACCCAGAATGGACATTGTGTGGATATACAGCCAATTTACAACCAAATAATCACATGAAAATTAATTAGTGGCTCTAATCTCTATCGTAGCCTCTCCTTTCACTCTTCAACTAAACTCAGATGTGAAGGGACAGTTTTCTTTTAAAAGCCATGACTGGCTGACCAGATGTATCCCAGAAAACAACAGCCGTGAGACTTTAGTGCTTCCATGCATTCATTTTGAAACTTTTAATAAGTGATCCCTTCATTTTGGTGTTTAGGTGAAAATTAAGGAGAGCAGAATCTAACATTAAATCAACCATGACCCCTAAATCCCTAAAAATATGAGCGCGGTATTTCATTACAGGACAATATAAAGCGCATCAAACATTCAGGCCTGTAACATTTCTTTAGTTGGCCTGCTCTCGCCAACACTCCAACACAAAATATTGTCAGGGATGACTCAGTTGACTTGAACGTCACTTTGTGCCCACACGTCTGTAAAGCAGCACCTCTGTGGGCTTTGACCCACTGAACTCTCAGATGAGCATTCATCTTTTCTAATGAAGGTTTTTGCACTGAAGCCCTGCTAGAACCTCCTTTCTTTGACTGTTTTATGCCGAAACAGCCTGATCACATGACCTCACTGATATTCCAAGTCAACGTTTTAAAAGGTGTAACTTTCCTTTTAACTTTACGCCCATCAACCACACTCTTCCAGCCTTTTAGGACCCCTAAAACAATTCATCCTTCTTTCCCACTGTCCTTCCTCAGGTGAAGGATAATGCTCTGATCACCGTTTTCATTTACTGTTCCAGCAGTTTGGTAGAAACTCTAAACTCTAAAATCTAAAACATTAAAAAAAATAAAACAAAACATGAATGTGCAGCTCTTTTGACACAATAACATAATTAACAGAATCAATCTTTCAGCACATCTCAAAGCATGGCTGGATGTTAAATGCTTCATTGTTCTGTGTCTCTTTCTGGAAGTTTCTGCATCTGCTGTTTCTCAACACATTATTCAGATTTTCCTTTTAATTTGTCTCATCTGTTATTCAAAAAAGGATTTGCATATGATCTCCATTATGTTACTCGCTAATGTTTTACCTAATGTACAGATTAGACAGATAATGAACCTCTCTGAACCTAACTCAAAAAGCTAGATAGAGTTGAAACACTTAAACTAAAACCTTATTATCGCACATATAAAACACCTACATATGTTGTTATTGTATATTTTAAAGCGGTTCCTAGCAGGACATGAGGATCTAACAAATGGGGAATGAAAATCTCTGGTCCTACAGGTAAATCGACAACCTGCAGTTAAAACAAAGACAGAGGTCGACTGGGGAGAAACAAAAAAAAAAAGAATTAAAAAATTAAACAACTGGATGAACATACCACAAATATGCAGTACACTCATGAGCCCACGCACCTACCTGCACACACACACACACACACACACACACACACACACTGAGGATTATCTGAGGCATGTGCGTGTCTGGAGGTCGCCTCTGTGGCCTGAGGAAGCAGCTGCTGCGCGCCCGGGCTGGCCGCGGAGAGGGAAGAATGCGATCTGACCTCCTTTCTTGGACAGAGGTCTGCACCTCGCCCTCCCCCGTCAGCCACAGGGCGGCGTTTTCTACTAATCCCACGGCGGTTTCACTAAAGCCATGTCTGAGGCGGAAAGACAGGTGGGTCCTCGGCGTGGGTCATCTGAACCCGCTCACCTGGGATTCCCCCTGGGAACAACGCCTGCTGCAGTCCGTCCTTGGACTAAACTTAAACAAAGGCACAGCTTTCCTGTCTAAACGTCTGAGCTGAAAGTTGAACAATCGATAAATCAGCTGACAGAAAATTAATCAGCAACACTCAATGAGCCAAACTAAGGTCAAATACAGTAATAAATCATTTTATTACTGCCCTCATGAGTGCTTATGAGTGGACTGGTGTGAGGTGAGTGGGTAAATCTGTATTAAGTCATAACATCTGCCTGGTTCTTCACTCTCTTTTTTTAACAGGGATTTAATACACTGGCAAAAACACCAGGAAGAGGGCAGTCGCAGGCAGCCAGCTCTGGTGAGCAAAGCAAATATTGTGTTGGTGTGGCTGCTAGTTTTCCATGAGGTGTGCACTGGTGCACGGTGATAAGCGCCACAGTTGAGGTTATTTGCGCCTGATGTTATCCCTCAGAAGCCCCCAGAGGTTGCAGTACGATGGCTGCACTCCTGGGCTGAATCACCATCTTCAGTACAGTACAGTAAGGACTAACCCAGGTTGTAGCTAGAAACCGAACTCCGGAGTTCACTGTTGTTTTGAAGTTTTGATTCTTGTAGTTTGTGTTTTTGGATTCTGTTTGGATTTTTTTAAATGTCACTCTCCTCTTTGTTTTTCTTCTCATCGGTTCCCGATTGTCTCCATTTTCACTCAGTATTTGTTTTTTTGGTTGATTGTTCTCTTCCTGTTTTACTTAGGTAGTTGGTTTTCTTTCAAGTCTTGTTTTTGCTTTTACTTCCTCTTTTGTGACCATCTGTTTCGCCCTCATTGGTTAATTACTTTCACCTGCCTCTCACTCCCTTCCTGTTAGTATAAATAATCCCGCCTTCCTTTTGTTGAAACGCCTTTTTGTCTCATCTTCTTTGGATTTTGTTGGACTTTTGTGTTTCATTTTGAACTTTTCATCAGCCACAACAAAAGGCTCTTCTTTTGTTGAATATTCAGCTTGAGGTTTCCATCCTTTTCTTCCTCTCCACATCAAACCTGACACTCATCACGTGTGATGATCCTCCTCCACATGAAAGATTTCTCTTTCTATCGATGCTTTATAGTTCAAATCAGTAATAGTCAGCAGATTTGTTAGCAGTATAACTGCAGTTAATTGCAATATTCAAAAAAATCACTGGGCCATCACACACAAATGTCTGCAGGCCAACTCTCCCAAAATATGTCAAACAGACTAAACGAGCCACCAGGCAAACTCCACAGCCCACAGCTCATTCTTTTTCTTGTGCCTACACTCTTCTCTCAGTGCATCTCTGTAATGGATCTGATCAAAGCACCTCCTCCCCCACCTTGTGGCCATGCATTTATCTGCCCACCACGGCCCCCCAGAAAACCAGAAACACTCCGTTGCAGCAACTTTAAAAGCCTCAGCTGTAGATTGTAACTGCATTAATCAACTCAGCCAGGGCACTCGAGCAAAGACAACTGCAGTCAAGGGCCCACTAATTCAAATCCATCCTAGGGAAAAGGCTTTGATCACCACTCAAGACAGTTACAGCACAGTGCCAGCACCAAAACATACAGTGCTGCTTATTATGCTGGGCACTCTCTTTGCTCTGGCTGCTAAATTAAGTCATGGAAATCCTCCTTTAATAAAAGTCTTGACTGAACAAGACACTTACTATGTGCAGAAGCTTCAGGACATCCACAAACCTGATAAAAGAGAGAAACACGTCCGTTAGACAGCCATGGATTACAGTACAGATGCTACCTCGTGACTGAAGCACTTACACTTTCTCCGAGCTCATGATCTCCTGGGCGATGTGCACCACCTTCTTCCTCTTCATCTCGTCTTCTTGCTAAAGTTTCACAAAAAAAGACAAAACACAGACGGTCAGGACGGTGCCAGGGAGACGCCGGCGCCAAAACAGTTTAAAGTTAACTCACAGGTTCGCTGCAAATCACCATGATCACCGGTGCTGGTGTTTAAAGACCATTAAGGTTCTTTCAAACAACATAAAGCAGGAACCTTTCCCTCCTCTCTGCCTGTCTCCTCTCCCCATCTCTCTCCAACAGTGTGCTGTTGAATGGGAAAGGGGGAGGGGGGATTCTCTTTGACTTAATTTGGACGCCGGCCTTGGCCCCTGCTTGACCGAAATGGCCGACTGGTCCTATCGGAGCCTGTATTTGTGATACCCCGGCGCTCTGAGAGCCATCAGACACAGGTGCTGACAGTATTGACTCTTTCAGCCATTGAGGGAGCTATTCCTGAACCTGTAGCCCTTCTGTGTTTGCTCAACATCCCCCACTTTCAACACACAAACACACCCACTTCTGAAAAGCTTTTAAAGGCAACAAACACACTCGGCAGGATGCATGTGAGCACATAGCCTCCAGCTGCTGCGGTGACAGTTGAGTCACCGGGAGAGATACGAGTCGTCCGTTGTGACCTGTAAATGATCTGCCAGCTTCACATGCTGACATCATATTTTAAGAGCGCTTGGAGATGTTTTTCCATAGATGTTTCCCTGGAAATATGCTCACTTCAGCCCTTGTAATAATTCTGTAGCATTTTCCACTAAGTGTGAATAAAAACAGCCACTTTAAGACTATGGTTTCCGATTAGTGTGGTTGGGAATGAGACTAAAAATAACATTTCTCTGTTTTTCTTGTTTTAACCTCTTCAAGTGTCTAAAAACTACAAATAGTGGAGTCTTAGTAATCTTGCTATAGGTGATAGTCACCATTAATGTGACTATTGTGGCTCGGGCCACAGACTGTATATAAAAGAGGGATGGAGCCTCTAGGTCTAAAGAGGAATTAGTAGAAGTAGCTTCTGAATGAGCATGTCCCCTCTGAGACTCACCCCTGACTCGTGATGTTGGGCGAACACCAAATCGTTCAAGTGGACATGAAGCACTACATGTATAAAGGCTAATTTTCACCATGGAGCCTTGCTCTAAATTACTGTTTATAGCTTATAGTTTATGCTAGCTAACTAATAACAGAACTGGTAACACAGTAGAAAACCACAACACTAAAGCTAAAAAGCAGTCTAAGGCGGCCACTTTTTGCTGCCATAAAATTAACATAAAAGTCATTTTATGCAACAATGACTTTTATGGTAATAAGAAGCATATACTGTCCACTGCCACTCTCTGTCTTTTTAGCAAAAAGGGTTGTTTTTGTTTTTTTTGCTAGCTGCACTGAAACAGAAAAATCCACCTGTTAATCTTAATGTTCACTTTTGTAAAGCACTTGAGGACTCTGTCCTGTCTTTCTCCCCTCATTCCCAACTGGTTTTGGCAGATGCCAGCCCCTGCCTGAGCCTGGTTCTGCTGGAGGTTTCCTACTGTTAAAAGAGAGTTTTTCCTTCCCACTGTTGCCAGGTGTTTGTTCATAGGGGGGGTCTGATTGACCAAAACAACAAGCTGAAGTCAAGACTGTGGACCTCTGTGGATCAGCAGATGTCCACGGAAGAGATCAGCATTATTTCATGCAATAAAATGGTCTATCCAAACAGCTTACAACCTAACAGTTTACAACATGCGCATCACAGAACAAACAGTTTCTTAGCGAAGCACGATCGGGAATCTTGATATCCATCATGATGTCCACAGGGAAAACAGACTGATGTATTCAACGTAGGACCCCCCCCCCCCAAAAAAAAGCCAAACCCTCCGAGGAAGAGATGCCACACTTGTTGGAAACATTATCTCACTGAGTAGATAAAGTCATAATAGAATTGAGGAAAAATGAAGCCCAACTGTAAGTGAAGGAGAAAATAATCTCCAAGTTACAGTGCAGATTGTGGATTGTATTTTTTTTGTAACACAAAGGTGTTTTTTTTGTTTCTCAATACATATAGTGACTCCTGTCCACTTTAAAGTACTAATAGGTGACTTTGTGCAGTCACATCTTTTATATATAGTCTATAAGTCACAGTAGCTTCACCCGCTCCTTGAATAACAAGGAGTCACATGTCAATGTTTGATTGAAAGTAAACAAGGAAATCTTCCACTTGAATCAGACATTTTTCTAACTGCATTAGGACTGCATTCATTATATTTCATTATAGACATGGTCAGCTAGAGACCACCAGCTGAGTAGTGATTCCTGTTATACTTCCCTGAAAATCTACTCCAAGTCCTCCTCCTGGGCTGCAGTCATAGCTGGTGCACTGTAATGTAAGTTCTCCAGACGAGTCCACGTGGTCATGAAAACAAGCGGGCACACAGACGCTCACCCTCTAATGATGACATTTATGTTACTCTGAGGCGAAAGTATAAACGAGGCTTTAACCTATACTCAACTCCTGAGTGGACCGTTGTGTTTTCCTATCACATTCATATTCATTTATTCATTTGGGTCAACAGATTAAAAAAAAAATCTTAATCTGTGAGTTAATGATTAATCCTGATCTCAATATTATGATTTCGACATAACCAAGCTATAGTTTGAAGACATTAAAATGGGACCTCTTACACTACTTTCAAACTCCATATTTGTTTCTTGGATTGCATTGGAGATTTCAACATAGAAATTATTATATATTGTTATAATATAAAGAATATATATTATTCTTTATAGTTTTTTAAAGGTGAACTTTATGTTAACATTAATTGATGTATTATATTTATTAGTATATTTCATTTCCTGGAATCTACTACAGTAGCTTTGCATGACTAGTATTTTAAAATCATCCTCCTTTCTCTATTACTGAGCTGTGACACAGTTCTTAAGTTCTGAAACAAGCTTTTCAGCCCCTCCCCCTTTACCCCACATTTCTTCTGATTGGCTACCCCTCATAAATATGACCAGATTAGGCATATCCACTCTCTTTAACGTCATACAGAAGCAAGAGAAGGAAAAAAAATGGCTGAAAATAAGTGTTTAGAGCCTTTCGTAGCTGCAAAGACACTCTGCTGGAAGAATTTGAGAACCAAGACGTTTGACTGGATGTTCATTATAATAATTACACTGGTGAAAGCATGAGGCATGATGGTAAGTAAATATTATAAATGTTTATGGATTGTGGTATCAGAGTAACATGCATGGAAATGATCAGTCATCAGGTACTGGGAGAAGTTTCAGTTTAAATTCAACCCTAATTACTTTATTGCTCACATTGAGTCATTTTATTGTCTGAATTCCCCTGATGTTACAGACGGAGTTTCATTATAGTACCTGTCTGTCTGCCTCGTCCAAGTGCTCCTTGCTAGAGGTGGAGCTGTTGTCCTCGTCATCTGAGCTGTGGATCTCCTCCTCCTCAGAGTGGACTTCCTGGATGAGGCAGCCGCTATTCGCCCAAACACAGACAGACAGAGATTAATTTAGCCTTTCTTAACAGGGAATGTTTAAATCTGTGAAAGGGAAGCAGGGCAGGGCTACAGAGTGGTGTGTGAGTTCAGAAAAACCCTCCTTGGATAAATAAAGATTAAGGAAGCCTTGTGCAATAAGGGGGCCTAGACAAATTTAACACGCATATTTACTCATAGAAGTATGTGAGTCAAGACCGACACTTCTTCAGAGGTTTGGTATAACGGAAAATACTGATGAATACAATTAGACAATATTTTGGGTAGTCATGCAGACAGCGGTTAGGTAGGAATTGAAAATGAGGGGACGCCAAAAAATGTGTCCACAAAAAAAAGAATAAAACAACCAACTACTAGGTCTGGAGGTCTTCTCCAGGTCAAAGACCTTCACAGACACACTAATACACCACAATAAATCCCACTGCACTTTGATCATTTTAATACTGTTAATTTATTTTATTTACAGATGAGTTAATACAAGAAAACAACTGCATAATTCTTCCATATTTGCATATTAACAGATTATGGTATAAAATGCATCAGTAGTTTTAAGTTGTATGGATCGCAGATTTATCCGTTTTTTGTGAATATAAGCTGCTGACTGGTGAGCAGAATTTTCAGCTTGGTACGTTAGTGTTCATCAGTTAATCATAAAACATATTTAGTGCTTATAACAAATATATTATGCTAAATAAAGACAGATTTTTCCACAATGTATATGATAGTAAGAGTTAGTAAACCTCTATTAAAGTCTCCCTCTGCAGTCTGTTGTTTCTTAGATTCAGCATTGAAACTGAATTTAAAACCAAACATAGATGACATTCTGTCGCCTCATCAACCACCAAGATCTCACTGCCTACAGACATTCAGTAACTCTCATTGGATAATGTTAATAAATATCTTTCACTAAATATGAACGTTTTCTACCTGTCCTTGTTTAAATTATGAAAGAAATTATTATGCCTGAGAATCTCTAGAATGTCGACTACTTTCCACTAAACAGTTGTCTTCTACTTTGGTTAGTTTTTTTTAACAACCATTTAAAAAACATATTTTGCTTTTGTTTTATTTTTTACTGCAATTCCTGTAGAGTAGCTTTTATAGTGTTAATTCAGTATGTGCTACAAAATAAAAGCCTTTCCTTTACATTAGGTTTGTGGGCATTTTATTTTGAATTGTTCCAATCATGGCACTTCAAAGGAACAGCGCATCACAGGAACAGCCTGTGATGTCACAGTGCACATTCTACTGGAAAACCCTATAAATAGGGGAGACGTTCAACCGACTTTAGTGGATCTCAGATGGCAGAAACACAAAGCAACCTGGTTGTTAAAACAAAGACAAGGCGGACGCAGAGAAACGCACACGCTGACGCATCTACAATGGCAGAAGCAAAAATAGAAATGGTCATCACACCAAAACCTGAGGTTGATAAAGCCGCACAACCAAATACTAAAAAGTCTCCTGTGGCACAACCACCAAAGGAAACGGTTGTGAAACCAAAGAAACCAAAAAAGCAAAAACAGAAAAGAGTGGCTGAAGAACCAAGAAGAGCAATTACTCGGGCATATGCCCGGGCTCTTCTTGAAGCTCAAAACAGCACGGCTGATGGAGCAAACCCAAAAAATGAAGAAATGCTCCCCATTTCAAATGCAAAGGAGGACATGGAGAGAGAGAGAAATGGGAAGAACCCCAGCAGACCAAACCCTGTGCCTAATGGAGGGACTTGGGAATATCAACCCATTCCCACATTTAGACCCCCGTTTAATCCCTGGCACGAGATTGCTGCTCTCAGACACCAACTGGAAGCCTCCCAACACCATCAGAACGACCTTTACGGTAAAATGGTAGGTGCAAACAAGAGGGCCTCTTATCACCAGCTTCAGGTGAACAAACTTCGTGAAGAAATTCACGAGAACGAGCAAAATCACGAGGAAACGATCAAAGGCCTCATAGAGCAGCTGGAAGAGGCTTCTAGTAATAAGCCCTATGACATCAGTGAGACAGACACTCTCGTGAGTGACAATGAAGCTATGGTCATATTGGATGAGGTGATTGCTACCCTGCAGGACCAAATCAGCCACCCTACCACAGAGCAGTGTGTGGAGTCTGCCACTCCAACCACAGAGGCTTCACACACTGACTCTGTAGGACTGAAGTCCTCTAAGGAGGCTGAATTTGAGCTCAAATGTAGGATTCAGCAAGAGCAGATTGAGATGCTCCAGAAACAGCTCCTAGCAGCTCAAAATCAGCTTGAAGAGCAGGCCGTTAAACATAGGCAGGAGCAGGAGACACTCAACCTGGAAATCAGTGACCTGAAATCCCAGCTCTGCCCCAACAAGGCCCTTCATGATTTGAAGCTAGAGTCTCTGGAGCGAGAGCTGAAAGGGGCCAAAGCTTCCTCACTTAAAATCCCACAGCAGCACAAAGAACAAAATTCCACTGCTGCAAATGAAATGCACAAATTTGAGCTTCCGAAAGAAAACGAGACTGGAGAACAGGACAAGATGGAAAAAGAGGACTCACTGCCATCCACTGCAAGGTCTCTGCAGGAGCCTCAGAAAGAAAAAGACACCACAGAACAACAGAAGATAGAAAAAGAAGAGTCAGCTGCATTTTCTGTACAGGAATCTTTGCAAAGTGTACAAGACAAACAGAAAATGCTCAATGTCAAGGTGGCTGAACTCAAGACTGAAGTCAAGAGCCTGCCAGAGATTCCGCCAAGTAAGAAGAAGAACAAGAAGAAGCGGAACTGTGCGCGTCCCCAATTTCACATAATTGGTGTCAACATCAAGTCCTAAAAATCATATTTATATACAACTAAATTGTCAGTGAACATTTGAACCCCTCTCGGTCAAGACAGAAGGCCACCCCTTCCTGAGCCCGGTTCTGTCAGAGGTTTCTCCCTATTAAGAGGGAGTTTTTCCTCTCCACTGTCGCCAAGTGCTTGCTCATAGGGGATTTGGGGGCTTTTTTTTAACACCAACCACTGAAAAGTTCACTGACATCAAATTTAAGACTCAGCAAATATGGAAATGGATCATTCGTCATCAAGTGAGGAATCATCCATTTAAAACATGTTTGCTGAGTCATATTTAGTTGTATATAAATATGATTTCTGTCACACTAAGGCCAATCACAGACTAATTTGGACAATTGGTAAAAAATAAATAAATTGAAAAAATTGAAAAAAAGTAGTTGTGTCATTGTTTCGTGTAGATTTCAAATAACATGCCATTTTATGTCAACATATTTCTGTTACATTTGTAGTGCTCGTGGTTTTATATTCTTATGATCCTGTTTGTTTGATGAGTATATCCTTCTGCCTTACTTCACATATTTACTGCTGCTTGGCTAGCTTTAGTCATGCTAGCATCAGCACGGGTAGAAACAGATACACATCAGAGACATCACATGTAGCTTGTGTTTATGTTCAGAGTGACATCTGATTTAAAAGCAGGCAGCAAAGCACTGAGCAGCATATCAGTCAGCACAGAAAACAAATGCCATAAATGTCATCAATTAGGCTGGAATAATTTGTTTCTGGTGGCTTCTATTGTAAGTGCTTTACATTTCAGCATGGCATCCTGTATGTGTCCTACACTGAGGACACTTGAAACTGGTCATTTTCTTAGAATGGAGCTAAAGATAAAAACAAAACAAAACCAAACTTTCATAAGAAATCTTTATTCTGCAGTAAGGGACATTAAAAACCTAATAATGTTATCATTAAAAATATTAAAATGTGAAGTAAGAGCAAAATGTATGTTTGATACATTCAGTCATTTCATTTCAGTAGGTAAATAGTGTAAAACATATTTGCTTATATAGGAAATATCTGTTACACAGAGTGGTGATAGCATGACTCGTTCAAGGTAACAGTGAATGAGCAACAACTGGACTTAAATACATAAATAGCCCTTTTTGAACTAGAAGTCATAGTCATACATTTCATTCACACCCAAATGCATTGGGGACAATCGAAGGTTCAGTATCTTGCCCTTTGACGTGTGGACTGAAGCACTGATTAGTACACATAGCCACAGCTGCCCAACATAAATGATTCCATGTTGGTTAAAGACCAAATCAATCAGCTGCATATACACTGCAAAAACTCAAACTCTTATCAAGTATATTTGTCTTGTTTCTAGTCAAAATTTCTCATCACACTTAAAATACGAGAAATCAGCTACAGAGTAACATTTCAGTGAGATATAGGAACTTGTGAAAAAGTCTTGAAGATAAGATAAGATAAGATAACCTTTATTAGTCCCACACGTGGGAAATTTGTTTTGTCACAGCAGGAAGTGGACAGTGCAAAAGTTATGACGCAAAAATTAGAATACAATAAGAATAAATACAGTACACAACTGTACAGAATAGAATAAAATAAAATACTATATACAGTAGAATAAAATAGAATAAAAATATACAATAAGATAAAAATAGAATACGAATGCTATATACAACTGAGTAAAAATACAACGATGCCAGAAAAGATTATTGCACTTAGTGTTATTGCACATGTGTGGATGTGTGTGTTTGTTCAGTTAAAGTCTTTGTTGTGGAGTCTGACAGCAGTGGGGAGGAAAGACCTGCGAAATCTCTCCGTCCCACACCGTGGGTGCCGCAGTCTCCCACTGAAGGAGCTGCTCAGTGCTGTCACAGTCTGCTGCATGGGGTGGGAGACGTTGTCCAACAGGGATGACAGCTTAGCCGCCATTCTCCTGTCACTCACCACCTCCACTGGGTCCAGAGGGCATCCTAGAACAGAGCTGGCCCTTCGGATCACCCTGTTCAGTCTCTTCCTGTCCCCAGCAGAGATGCTGCCGCCCCAGCAGACCACACCATAAAAGATAGCAGAAGCCACCACAGAGTCATAGAAGGTCTTCAGGAGTGGGCCCTCCACCCCAAACGACCTGAGTCTCCGCAGCAGGTACAGCCTGCTCTGCCCTTTCCTGTAGAGGGCATCTGAGTTATGAGTCCAGTCCAGTCTGTTGTTCAGATGAACACCAAGGTACCTGTAGCTGTCCACAGCCTCAATGTCCATACCCTGGATGTTCAGTGGTTGCAGTGGAGAATGCTTGTGCCTGCGGAAGTCTACCACCAGCTCCTTGGTTTTACTGGCGTTGATCTGGAGGTAGTTCAGCTGGCACCAGTCCACAAAGTCTTGAGTCAGTCCTCTGTACTCCTTGTCGTCCCCATCAGTGATGAGGCCGACTATTGCAGAGTCATCAGAGAACTTCTGCAGGAAGCACTGGGTGGAATTGTGGGAGAAGTCTGCAGTGTAGATGGTGAAGAGGAACGGAGCCAGAACCGTTCCCTGTGGGGCCCCCGTACTGCAGACGACCCTGTCCGACACACAGCCCTGAGTCCTCACATACTGTGGTCGGTCGGTGAGGTAGTCCAAAATCCAGGTAGTGAGGTGATGGTCCACTCCAGAGTTCACCAGCTTGTCCTTCAGAACCGAGGGAAGAATAGTGTTGAAGGCACTAGAGAAATCAAAGAACATGATTCTCACAGTGCTTCCAGCGGTCTCCAGGTGAGCGAGGGAACGATGTAGGAGGTGAATGACGGCATCATCCGCTCCAATGCCAGGCTGGTAGGCAAACTGAAGTGGGTCCAGTGATGAGCTTGTTAGGCGCCGAAGCTGAGCCAGGACCAACCGCTCCAGGGTCTTCATCAGGTGGGATGTCAGAGCCACCGGCCTGTAGCTGTTGAGGTCCTTGGGGCGTGAAGTCTTTGGCACTGGTACAACACAGGAGGTTTTCCAGAGCTGTGGGACTCTTCCCAACCTCAGGCTCAGGTTGAAGAGGTGCTCCATCACCCCACACAGTTGGTCCGCGCAGGACCTGACGACCCTCGAGCTGATGCCATCTGGGCCTGCTGCCTTCTTGCCATTAATCCTCCTCAGTTCCCTCCTAACCTGGGTGGTTGAGAGAGACAGGCTGGAGCCTTGTGTTGAGTGTGTATTGGATGCTGTTGTTGGGGGTGGGGGGGAGTGAGCAGGGTGAATAGAGGAGGTGTGAAGTGTCTGAGGTGTCAGAGGTGGAACAGCAGCAGTGGGGGTGGGTGAGTCTGCAGCCGATGTTGTAGACTGTCTCATGGTTGAATCAAATCTGTTGAAGAAATGATTCAGTTCATTTGCCCACCTCACATCCCTCCCAGGCAGAGAGTTCTGCTGTTTGTGGCCTGAGATGGTTCTGAGGCCTCTCCAGACTTCACCAACGTTGTTTTGCTGAAGCTGGTTCTCCATCTTCTGCCTGTAGCTGTCCTTCCCATTCCTTATCAGTCCCCTCAACTCTCTCTGCACCCTTTTCAACTCCTCTTTGTCTTTGGATTTGAAGGCCCTCCTCTTCTGCTTGAGGACAGCTTTAATTTCTGGGGTAATCCAAGGTTTGTTGTTGGAGAAACACCGTACAGTCCTGGTAGGTACGGTGTTATCCACACAGAAATTAATATAGTCAGTAATGCATGTAGTAAGGCTGTCGATGTCCTCTCCATGGTCGTCACAGATCACCTCCCACACAGTCGACTCAAAACAGTCCTTAAGAGCCTCCTCGCTCTCCTCTGACCATCTCTGCACTGTGCGGGTGGCTGGTGGCACCCTGCGCACTAAGGGCTCATACACAGGGACAAGGTGCACCAGGTTGTGGTCAGATTTGCCCAGTGGAGGGAGAGGTGATGAACTGTATGCCTCTTCAGCATTGGCATACAGTAAGTCCAGTGTTTTATTGTCTCTGGTTGAGCAGGTCACATACTGGGTGAAGGTGGGCAGTGTGGAGTCCAAAGAGGCATGATTGAAGTCCCCTGATATTATGAGAAGGGCTCTCGGAGATTGTGTTTGCAGTCTGCTGACCACTGAGTGGAGAGTGTCACAGGCTGCATCCGCGTTGGCCGAGGGGGGGACATACGCTGTTATTGCGATAACATGCGAGAATTCCCGGGGCAGATAGTACGGACGCATGCTAACGGCTAACAGCTCAATGTCTCTGCTGCAGAGTTGTTCTTTCACAGTGATGTGCCCAGGGTTACACCATCTGTCGTTCACAAAAACTGCCAGTCCCCCTCCTTTCCTCTTACCGCTGTCTCTCGTCCTGTCCGCTCGCAGCATCTGAAATCCCGGTAGTGTTACGCTTGTGTCCGGAGTTAGCGGTGTTAGCCACGACTCCGTTAGCATCATGATGCTACATTGCCGGTACTCCCTCTGTGACCAGGTTAGCGACGTGAGCTCATCCATCTTATTGGGCAAAGATCTTACGTTTCCAATGATTACAGAAGGAAGAGATGGTCGATAACGTCTCCTTCTCGGGCGACGGCGCTCCTTCCCAGCACGACACCCCCGTCTTTTCCTCCTCAGCTCGCTGGGAATGTCGGGTCTGTCCGCCGGCAGTACCGCTGCGGGACGCAGCGCTAACAGCTGATCCTTACTGTAAACAAAGGATCCCTGCTCTGGGTCCCCAGACACGCGTGAAAAAAGTAGAAATAAACTAAGAAAAACGACCAGAACTAGCACAAAACGGTAGAACATGGTTGCAGAAAACATAAAACATATTGTTTTATTTTATTGTTTTATTTTTTGTACCTTTTAACATTTCACAAAGTAAACTTGTTTTGTATTATGAACACATGTTTTTGTTGGCTGGTTAGAGTTGCATGGATCGCAGATTTATCTGTTTTTTGTGAATATAAGCTGCTGACTGGTGAGCTGAAGTTTCAGCTTGGTACGTTAGTGTTCATCAGTTAATCATAAAACATATTTAGTGCTTATAACAAATATATTATGCTAAATAAAGACAGATTTTTCCACAATGTATATGATAGTAAGAGTTAGTAAACCTCTATTAAAGTCTCCCTCTGCAGTCTGTTGTTTCTTAGATTCAGCATTGAAACTGAATTTAAAACCAAACATAGATGACATTCTGTCGCCTCATCAACCACCAAGATCTCACTGCCTACAGACATTCAGTAACTCTCATTGGATAATGTTAATAAATATCTTTCACTAAATATGAACGTTTTCTACCTGTCCTTGTTTAAATTATGAAAGAAATTATTATGCCTGAGAATCTCTAGAATGTCGACTACTTTCCACTAAACAGTTGTCTTCTACTTTGGTTAGTTTTTTTAACAACCATTTAAAAAACATATTTTGCTTTTGTTTTATTTTTTACTGCAATTCCTGTAGAGTAGCTTTTATAGTGTTAATTCAGTATGTGCTACAAAATAAAAGCCTTTCCTTTACATTAGGTTTGTGGGCATTTTATTTTGAATTGTTCCAATCATGGCACTTCAAAGGAACAGCGCATCACAGGAACAGCCTGTGATGTCACAGTGCACATTCTACTGGAAAACCCTATAAATAGGGGAGACGTTCAACCGACTTTAGTGGATCTCAGATGGCAGAAACACAAAGCAACCTGGTTGTTAAAACAAAGACAAGGCGGACGCAGAGAAACGCACACGCTGACGCATCTACAATGGCAGAAGCAAAAATAGAAATGGTCATCACACCAAAACCTGAGGTTGATAAAGCCGCACAACCAAATACTAAAAAGTCTCCTGTGGCACAACCACCAAAGGAAACGGTTGTGAAACCAAAGAAACCAAAAAAGCAAAAACAGAAAAGAGTGGCTGAAGAACCAAGAAGAGCAATTACTCGGGCATATGCCCGGGCTCTTCTTGAAGCTCAAAACAGCACGGCTGATGGAGCAAACCCAAAAAATGAAGAAATGCTCCCCATTTCAAATGCAAAGGAGGACATGGAGAGAGAGAGAAATGGGAAGAACCCCAGCAGACCAAACCCTGTGCCTAATGGAGGGACTTGGGAATATCAACCCATTCCCACATTTAGACCCCCGTTTAATCCCTGGCACGAGATTGCTGCTCTCAGACACCAACTGGAAGCCTCCCAACACCATCAGAACGACCTTTACGGTAAAATGGTAGGTGCAAACAAGAGGGCCTCTTATCACCAGCTTCAGGTGAACAAACTTCGTGAAGAAATTCACGAGAACGAGCAAAATCACGAGGAAACGATCAAAGGCCTCATAGAGCAGCTGGAAGAGGCTTCTAGTAATAAGCCCTATGACATCAGTGAGACAGACACTCTCGTGAGTGACAATGAAGCTATGGTCATATTGGATGAGGTGATTGCTACCCTGCAGGACCAAATCAGCCACCCTACCACAGAGCAGTGTGTGGAGTCTGCCACTCCAACCACAGAGGCTTCACACACTGACTCTGTAGGACTGAAGTCCTCTAAGGAGGCTGAATTTGAGCTCAAATGTAGGATTCAGCAAGAGCAGATTGAGATGCTCCAGAAACAGCTCCTAGCAGCTCAAAATCAGCTTGAAGAGCAGGCCGTTAAACATAGGCAGGAGCAGGAGACACTCAACCTGGAAATCAGTGACCTGAAATCCCAGCTCTGCCCCAACAAGGCCCTTCATGATTTGAAGCTAGAGTCTCTGGAGCGAGAGCTGAAAGGGGCCAAAGCTTCCTCACTTAAAATCCCACAGCAGCACAAAGAACAAAATTCCACTGCTGCAAATGAAATGCACAAATTTGAGCTTCCGAAAGAAAACGAGACTGGAGAACAGGACAAGATGGAAAAAGAGGACTCACTGCCATCCACTGCAAGGTCTCTGCAGGAGCCTCAGAAAGAAAAAGACACCACAGAACAACAGAAGATAGAAAAAGAAGAGTCAGCTGCATTTTCTGTACAGGAATCTTTGCAAAGTGTACAAGACAAACAGAAAATGCTCAATGTCAAGGTGGCTGAACTCAAGACTGAAGTCAAGAGCCTGCCAGAGATTCCGCCAAGGAAGAAGAAGAACAAGAAGAAGCGGAACTGTGCGCGTCCCCAATTTCACATAATTGGTGTCAACATCAAGTCCTAAAAATCATATTTATATACAACTAAATTGTCAGTGAACATTTGAAGCCCTCTCGGTCAAGACAGAAGGCCACCCCTTCCTGAGCCCGGTTCTGTCAGAGGTTTCTCCCTATTAAGAGGGAGTTTTTCCTCTCCACTGTCGCCAAGTGCTTGCTCATAGGGGATTTGGGGGCTTTTTTTTAACACCAACCACTGAAAAGTTCACTGACATCAAATTTAAGACTCAGCAAATATGGAAATGGATCATTCGTCATCAAGTGAGGAATCATCCATTTAAAACATGTTTGCTGAGTCATATTTAGTTGTATATAAATATGATTTCTGTCACACTAAGGCCAATCACAGACTAATTTGGACAATTGGTAAAAAATAAATAAATTGAAAAAATTGAAAAAAAGTAGTTGTGTCATTGTTTCGTGTAGATTTCAAATAACATGCCATTTTATGTCAACATATTTCTGTTACATTTGTAGTGCTCGTGGTTTTATATTCTTATGATCCTGTTTGTTTGATGAGTATATCCTTCTGCCTTACTTCACATATTTACTGCTGCTTGGCTAGCTTTAGTCATGCTAGCATCAGCACGGGTAGAAACAGATACACATCAGAGACATCACATGTAGCTTGTGTTTATGTTCAGAGTGACACCTGATTTAAAAGCAGGCAGCAAAGCACTGAGCAGCATATCAGTCAGCACAGAAAACAAATGCCATAAATGTCATCAATTAGGCTGGAATAGTTTGTTTCTAGTGGCTTCTATCATCGGTGCCACTTGTTCGCTATGTTGGTTGTTTGGATGCACAAATATTCAGCATCATAAAGAAAGGCCCAGTGTATCCTCTGATAAGGAGGTAATAAAGGAAGCGCTGAAGCTCCTTTCCTTATATCCAGTAAAAGAGCTGGTTGAGTTGTTCCTTTAGAGAACTCAACAGCTCTTGGAAAACTGCACAAATCTGCCTCCATGTGTTGTAAGATGTGGCTGCACTGGCGCATAAGATTTGGTAACAAGGATAACAGAGCTAATGAAATATTGTCTCATTACAACAAGTGTGATATTACTGTGTGGGAGAAGTAAATAAGACAGCCACACCTGGGCAATGGACCAAACCACTGGGAGCTATGTGAGTGACTAGTTGTTTTTTAAAATTGATTATTTACCAAAAATATGCATTACTGGTAAAAATTGGGGGGGGGGGGGGGGGGGGGTTCAGTTGACTTTCTTAGACTTTAAATGTAATTCAAATGAAAAAAAGAGGTGGAGCAGGTGGTGGGAGACACATGGTCATATAGTAAGGAGTTTTACGCCCCTTACTAGGAATTTTTTTATGCAAATCCAATCTTGCACAGGCAAACGCTCGTCTGCAAGCAACAGAGAAACAAAGCTGACAGCCAACCATTGCACAATCCCAAAATCAGACTAGTTCATAGTCGATACAGCATAGTATTGTGATATTTTATCGATACATGGACACCAAATCTGAATATTTTATTAAAAAATGAAAATACTCTGGGAATACTATGAACATAGAGCCAATCTCCTGCACCACCATCCTGAGAAAACCCTGAGCCACAAAAACATACATAACTGGAAACACTTTTTGAGAAAGCCACCTCCTAAATCAGAGCAAACATAAATTGGACAGCAACCTCCTTGCATCTACAAAAAAAAAATATTGGCTACCTGGTGATTGTAGTGATTTTTTTTACACTCTGCAACTGATTGCAACCTGTAGTGATTAAATGGTTGCCCAGAGCTTTGAGCGTGTTGCACACTCACAATTGCACAGGTCACCTGATTAGAGGGAACACTTCTGCAAACAGTTGCAAAATGACTTCAAACGACTACAATCAACCTATTGAACAAGAAGGTTACTGAGTATAAATGTAATAGTTAAATGTGAATTTCTGGCTATGTACACAGCAAGAAATATGTGATTTTCAATACTTTATCACAATTAATTACTGTATTATCAGAAAAAGATTGCATGTAATTACCAACACGACCATATTAAATTGCAGACTGACTCCTTCATATAGCAGGTTTTATTGACAGTATTGGTATGATTGACAAACTCACAGAATCTTTATCTTATTGGATAAAACAGATAGTGAACAAGTTTGAGGACATAACTTTCAGTTAGAAAAAGGTGATAAATCACAAGATACATTATTGGAATACTCCACTCTGCAAAATGCTGAAAATTGAAATAATATTATTATGAGTAAGGTACTTTGATAATATTGTATCGTGGAGAATCTGGTGTTTCCCTGAGCAGTCCTCTGATAAAAAGAACTGAGTAATACTTGTTCCATGATTTCAACTACAAAACCTTGAGAGTTTACTTTATCTTAAGACTCCCTTTTAGTCATTTTGGCCAAAACTAGAGATGATTAATTGCCCGGACCTACCTCTATAACACCCAGCTGTACATAATGTGCATTTGAAAAGTGATTATACTTTTGAGACCTGTCTTTCTCTTCATTGCACTTTTATCAGCCCTACGGCCATCAATGAAACAACATGCTGGCTCGGGTCTTCCCACAAACAGCGCTGTGTGCCAGGCACAAGCAGCAACATGTGTTTGTGCTGCTAATGTTTTGATCTGGCTCTCGCAGTCTCTTCTGTAGAATTAACCTGTCTGAGACTTCAGAACAGAAGGATTTAAAGCATCCTGATTTTGTCTCATCCTCTATGTCCTGCTGTCAGTTCCTATCCTAATCTTTGTGCAGAGTCTTGTGGACGTTGGGGTGTGGGGTATGAAAATAAATGGGTATCTCCCTTCACTCCCACCACGAATAGCCCACTCTGCCCACTTCCTTGCTTTTCCTATGTGTCTCTGTTACCTAAATTTCAATTCCCACTGACTCTACCTCCTTCTTTGTCTGCTTTTCTCTCCCTTATGCTTTCTCTGTAGTCGAGCGCTCCAGAATACTGGGTCAGGCACAGAGCGCCACTTGTTTACAGCCCGGGGCTACTTACATAAACTTAACAGGCTCGGATGCCTGGGAAACACTACAGATTCACTCGCTCCCTCTTTTTTCCTCTCTGACACACAAACACCCGGCAGACTGCTCTGCATACCAGACAGAATTAAGACGCAGAGCACATCTTAATTGTTTAGAAGACCACTTTCACAACAGTTTACCTCAGCGTTAGCTAAGGTGTCCTGACATGATCACCTGTATGAACAGAGGAAACAGGCACAAGGCCTGGATAAAGGGCTTAGATAAAAGGCTCATTGCCTCTGTTGGAGACTCTAATTACTTTGTCCTGTGGTGTCCCACAGGGCTCAATTCTGGGACCCCTGTTTTATGTTTTTTTTTATATATGTCTAGCTAGATTGTTGAGCATTTTACCAATTAGCACAATTTATTCACAGATGACAATCAGCTCATCCTGATTTTTCCTTTAAAAACACATGAAGTTTCTAAGTTATCAAGGCTAATGACACCCTAAAAGCAATCACATTTTAGAAAATGTGGTCCCAATGACATGATATATGCTGAGGACCATGGTTGTGATCTAGAGGTTACAGGGCTCGCAAAATTTCAAAATCCCTGGTAGCCCTTCGGGCAGGGACTCTTCAGTTTTTGGTAGCCCAAAATAAATTTAAGTAGCCCGAATAAAAAAGAGAGCAATTTTTTTGATTGATGTTTTAACCAACAACACACCCGGCAGAACATTATGTTATTTACACGGGTGCACATAAGTGGTCCGCATGTGCGCATTCGCTGTCAAAATAAAAGACGTGCACCAGATAAGAAGTTGCAACGCGCGTTTGCGTCCATATAAAAGGCACTGTTTTTGTCCGCTAGAGTGGGATTTTCACGGCACATTCTGCACCACATCTCTGTGCGTTCATCATTTGTTTGAAGCCAGCTCACCTCCTGCAACCACTTTTCCGAGAATACGCGCTTCTTTTGTGGTTCGGACTCCTTCTGACATTTCTTTGGAGGTAGAGGAACACCAAAGTAATTGCTTAAAGGAGCTTCTTCGACATCTTTAAGAGTTCTAAACAAATGTCTGTCCTCCTCCAGAAAATCTTATGTACGCAAACACGCGTTGCAACTTCTCATCTTGTGCGCGTTTTTTATTTTGACAGTGAATGCGCACCTGCGAACCACTTATGTGCAGCCCTGGTTATTTAGCTCGTCATATCGCAGCCACAGAAATTCTTTTGTCCATGAAACCATAAAGCTGCACTTTCTTTTTGCCTTATAGTCTGATTTGTCATAACTTTTCCGTTTTGTGGTAAGCTTTTCTTTGGCTGTCACTTCTTCACCCTGACCTGTCTTATTTGGCTCAGCAGAACTGAAATATATATCCTGCTGCTTTTACACACGCACTCACATAACGTTCAGCGATTCTCTGCGCGATCAACCTCTCACATGTTTAAGCTTGCTGCGGGAGAGTTCACTTTTCATGTTTGCACAGTAAGCTAACGATTGATAAGACGATGTCAGAGGAATTGGTGCGCAAATTATCGTCACTCACCAATCAGTACCGTCGCTCTCAGTTCACAGTTCGCGCGATTGCAAAGTGAAAGCAAAAAACAAGCGGAAATTCAAACGCGATTTCAATATGTCACATATTGACAGTGGCTCACCGATGCCAATTACATAATTACCCAGCTACATTTCCACTGGATGGAATTACGGAGAAGGAGGACTACTTCCAAATTATTTAAGTTCACCTCAGATCAACAGCCAGACAATGGAAACCTGGACACCAATCCCACAAACAAAGGCTTTCCCAAAGCCTTAACCTCAACACTACTGAAAATGTTTTGCATATCCTTAAAAGCCAGGTTTGCGCCAGGAAACCAACCATCTTAAACAAACTCTACGAAAAATTTACCAAGACGAGTGGCGAAATATCCAACCAGAATTATGCCAAAAGCTGATTAGAGAAAATCGAAATTAAATTCAAACTTGTGCACCTAATTCTTGTTTTTTAAATTCATTGAAGATGCTTACTGTACTAACATTCCACTGTGGAAAAAGAATAGTTCAAATAAATAACTAGAAGCCCAAAT
Source organism: Aulonocara sp. 'chitande type north' Nkhata Bay (assembly GCF_057382095.1). NCBI lineage: Eukaryota > Metazoa > Chordata > Actinopteri > Cichliformes > Cichlidae > Aulonocara > Aulonocara sp. 'chitande type north' Nkhata Bay. The sequence goes on from NC_141360.1 coordinate 24,658,908, forward strand.
TACCATGACATTTACACCAATGCTGAGTGCATGTAAAGTTTTGTCCAGAACTGCAAACTTGCTCGAGGGCATTTTGTCATAATTTAGTCCCTACTCCCTAGCTGTTAATCTTTCCAAAATAATTCATGTACCATATTTGTCTACCTTTTTCATTTTTTATACTTCTTATTACATAAATACTTCTCTTTAAAACATCTCTTATGTGGCTCTTTTTGCAAACTCTGCTTTTCCACGAGTGTGAAAATTATTTAGCATGTACTCAGCATGAGAACAAACTCAGCCAAGCAAAGGAGAAAAATGGAGTGATGAGGTTAAGAAGAGGCTAAACATGGTGCGAGGGCGGGCAGGCAGAGGAGGAGAAAGGAGGCTGGTGGTTGCTAGAGGTTTATTTTCCCTGTTCTAGAGAGCTGTGTGGCGTTTCTGCGATTCTCAGACATTTCCTGCCCTGGCCACTGAAAATAACCCACAGGAAAACAGCCTGACCTGCTGCACATCAATGCTCTATTCAAATTCAATGTCTGACTGCCTCAAAGGCTGACTTTCACATGCTCTTGAACACAAATCGCTCGTTTCACCTGTCCAACCTGTTGCACACTGGCGGTTCATGCAATGAAGCTGTGGCTCACCTGGTATTACAGGACAGTAATAAAAGCTCGCTACATCAATTTTCAGGTCCTTTTTTCCCACATGGACAAAGAAAAGCATGCCATTGTTCCTGGTATAAAGATGCCCTTCTTATCTCACACTATAAAACATCTTTACTCTGCAGTATCACTTCAGAAAGATGATGAAAGAGAGGAAAAAAGAGCTAATAGAAAAAAAGAGGATTAAAAAAATTATTTTAATCAATAGAGATAAATACTTAGAACTTTCTGCTTTTCTATTGAATGTGATTGTGAACCTAATATTTCACAGTTAAACAAAAACTAATAAGAATTTTAGTCTGAGACCACATACTTCTGCATGTGATGAGCTGCATGGCGCTAACACGTTGACGCGTTAACGCACGGGGCGATCCACGTTAACTCGCTAATGGAGATTTGCCGTGTTAATGCGGTTAAATAAATTATGGCATTAAAGTCATTTTAACGAGATTAACACTGACAGCACTGATATTTTCCAATTAAATATTGATATCCCATCAATAATGTACATTTGATCTTATATAACCGTGTAACCATTTCTTGTACGGTTTTTGTACAATTACAACGAATTCATTTTCCAAACATGATAAGACTTGATAAAGTTTTTATAAAGCTGTAAATAGATTTATACATTTTTTAGGTTCAGGACCTAAAACACGTGGGCATGTCCTTGGGGAGGTCCTGAAAGTAGTTAACGCTTGAGCTAGTCTGAATGAAACTTTTCACAAGCATCATCACACACACAGCGATTATTAGCATCTCTACGGTTTTAAAAAAAGATTGTATTAAATCCCAATTCTTATGATTTTCCTCTATGTTATGTTAATTTCACTATCCTAGTACGAATGAGATGTTATGTTCTCTGGTTGCATTTATTTCACATGTCATGTATGTAACTTCACCAAAATCTGTATCCACAACATGATTTTTGTACAAGTCACTGCTAAATACAGGATGAAGAATTAGGAGTAAAGAAATGTCACAGACATAAAGCATAACAGAGCTGCTGCATTTTATGGAAAATTCTGTTTTATTTAAAATGTTTTGTGGGTGTTGTTAATCATTCCTGTATTGAGTAAAAATACAAATAGATAGTTTTTAAAAATATAAACAAAATACTGTGATGGCAGCAGTCTGAGTTTAAATGTGTCAAAGTGCTGCCGTCAGCCTGCAGGTAAATTGAAATTGAAAGCAAAGATATGAATCCAGGAGTACACAGTTTGTATTATAATTGGAGACCTTACATTACTGACCAAAGAAATCAATACATGTACTGATTTCACTGGTTAATAATTAAATTAACCCTAACCCTATATCATTCTGTTGTTAATCATTTATAAACAACCACGTTTTTGTCATCTGAATAAATACAGCAAAGATATTAGGAATAACAAGATAAATTAGTAGCTTTTCATCCTCCGTGCTTTAGGATCTTAACCAGCCCTCCTGAGGGCTAGAAGAGCTAAACTGCTGAGGATTAACCTACTTTAATCCTTCTAAAATAAATCCCCCAAATGACCAGAATCAGAAATAAACGGTCATGAGGCTCACTTGTTAGAGTGTGTACTGAGTCCGAGTCCTCTGCAGTGGCTTGGGTTTGATCCCTAAACTCCAGTGAACCAGGAAAATCTGACTCTTGAGATTTAAAATATCTTTTTAAAGAGCATGCAGACTGAGATTGGCAGCAGTGATTGGCTATCAACAAAATCAGTATACAAGAGATAAAAAGATAAACAGAAAAACAACTGTGTCACCACCCCGACTCCTTCTCCCTCCACCTTTCTGACTCTCTCTTAAACTGCTTCTATCAACTCAAATAGCTGAGAAAAAATTGATTAACAAAGCAGCGTACCTCTCATACTCATGTTCCTGACATCTGTGGTATGGATCCTGCACCTCGTAGATGTCTGCATCAGCTGCATCTGGGTCATGAGGCCAGCCCAGCCTGGCACTGTGAAACGGCAGATTCATGTATTCCGGGATTTCCTCATAGAGCGGGACGTTCTCATACTCCGCCAAGCCTTCTATGCCTTCTCCGCAAATATCAGCCTCCCCTATGCAGCTACTGGGCCTCTCCAGGCTCCTCTTGCCCCGGTTTGACTCGACGCTGGTGCAGTCCAGGGACTGCCCTCCCTTGGCAAGCAGCTTTGGCAGCATCTTCACTGACAGCCGGAGTTCCAGCAGCTTCCGGAAAGAGAGGCTCCTCTTTGGAGAGTTGGCCCGGGTTGCCAGGTCAGCTGCAGAGAAAGACTGCGCCCTCTGCTTGCCCCCCAGCACCGGGGCTCGACTCTTAGGCGGCACGCTGCTCCTGGTGGGGATCTGTCGACTGAAGAAGGTCACGTAGGGTCGCGAGAAGCGCCAGCTTGTTTTCTCCTGAGGAGGAGCGGGCAGCTCCCTCATTGGGGTGTTAGCATGTGGAGGTGCAGGAGGGCAGATGGAGGGTGGAGGAGGTGCGGGCAGGCTGTGTCTCTGCGGTTTTCTTGGCGGTGCCCTCGGCGACTGTTCCTCCTCAGCGGAGAAGGCTTTCCTGTCGTTCGCCAGAGGAGGGTGACAGCTGAGTTTGATCTGTTTAGGGAGGCTATGACTGATGGGGTACCGCTCAAAGTCGCCGTACCCATCCTCCTCATCTTCCTCGGCCCGGCGCGCCTCACCCTCTTTACTGTGGCTGACAGAGTCGGGCTGTGAGAGTAGGTCTAAGGAGTGGGAGTTGTTTTTGTTAAGATTGGGGTTTATGCGAAATGACCTGTGGAGATGAGGTGACAGAGAGGTTTGCCGAGGAGGCGGGACAGGCGCGTCAGCCTCATCGTCTCCTAAACCTGAGTCTTTTGGGGGTGAACTGTCATCACACGCATCCGGTTTGAGCTCCTCGCTCTCTGTACTGAGAGACAGAGCAGCTAGTTTCCCCTCAGCTTCCTTCATCTCAGTTCTTTGTTTCTGCTCCTCCACAAACTGCTCCTGAGCACCACCCTCCAGACCATCCTGCCTCACCAACGCCGGCTTTTTAAGTTTACGAGGCTGAGGGACTGGGAGAGGCTTGCTAGGAGCAGCGGGGACCTGCAGATCAGGGTGTGACTGGGTAGGAGACACTCTGCTGACAGTGTTGCTGCTTTCAGAGTACTCTGTAGGCAATTCAAGAGGAGAGATGCTTGAGAAGACAATGATGCCACCTATGACATCACAGGCTGACTTCAAGTGTGTGTTTTGGGCCTCCGTCGATACTTTAGAGACATCGAGCTCAGCAGCAGGGCTTTCCTGATTTTTTAAAGTTACTTCCTGCTCCTTAGTCCTCTGTACCTCCTTGCTTACCGGTCCCCTATCAAGGTGTTTCTGTCTCTGAGGTTTACCCCTGGGCTTTTTGCTAATCTGCACACTTTCACCCTTATCTTCCTCTTGATTTTCTCCACCCTTTCGTGGCTTTGACCCCACGAACCCCTCTTTGGAAACGCCATTCTCTAACAGCTCTTTGTGTGAATGTCCCCCAGCCTCAGATGTGCTCCCATTTTCCAGGGGCTGACACTGTGCACAGTCCCGGAGCCCACAGGAGCAGGTGGGAATGATGTAATCCGATTCACGTCTGCTAGCCTCAGATAATATCCCGTTTTTGGAGTTGAGAAGATTGAGGCCATCATCAAAAGCCTCCTGCTGTTCCTGAGATGGGATAAGCAGTTCAGCAGGCTTGGGTGGCGGCGGGGGTGAAACCAGGGGAGAAGAGGCAACAGAGTATTTGGGGATGCATGGTTTGGGGGCAACAGCCGGTTTTGCCCTCTTCAGAGTGGAAGGGGAGGGCTGGGAGACCGCCAAAGGCTGACAAATGAGTCCCGGTTTGGGAGCGACGGGTGGGGGTGAAGGTTTGGTAGTGACGGGGAGTTTAGGTTTGGGAGCTAATGGAGGCTTCTTTACACCTGTGTGTTAGAAAGAGAGGGAGTGTCAGACACAAAAGCCATGCCTCCTCTAATGTAAGCACAGGCAAGCTCAGGTCACAAGGTCACTGACAGGGCGAAGATAGGAAATGAGTAATTTTCAACTATTTTGCACCATCTTCCCCGTTATAACAAAGTATTTACTCATGAGTGTGAACTGACGTAGCTAATGTTTGAAGGTGGCAGCAAATCTAGATTATTTGATTCAAACATGCTTAATTTCTGACATATTTGGTATGGCTGGACCAGATTTCTTTGCATAGTTTGCATTTTCTGATAATTCTGAAATCTTTTATTTATTTCTCTATCAGTTCAGTTTATATTTCTGATTGAAAATGTTCAGTGTTGTTGTTTAATGTTGTATCAGTTCACTATAATAACCTTGGCGTTTACTGTATTATCTCTTCTTGGTCCAATTTTTCCTTAAATAAGTCACAGTTTATTCTTATTTGTCGATAGACCTGTGTACTCAAGAGCATTTCCTACTCTTCTTCATGACAGTTTGTTTTCCTGAAAAAAATCCTTGCTTAGCATTCCTAATCCTATTAGGAAATAATCTGATTAAATAAAGGTTAAAATAGAAAAAAAAAGTATAGTCGTTAATTTAAAAAAAAACACCTCTGGTTTAGGATTGTAGGCTATATTTTCCACTCTATTGGTTCAAACTGTTGGCTGGCCGACACCACGAGAAGTCGAGTCATCGAGCGGATGTTTCGGAAAAGGCCAACGATCGAAAACCGCTCTCCGGTTGCAGCTGAAAGCCTGACTCCAACCAAATTCCCTTCAAAAACATCGCAAAACATTAATTCACTGTGACTGCAACCAGTAATAACTACTAATAAATAGTGATTGAATTTTTTTCTGATCACCGAGAACCACCCTTCAATTCGGCGCACACTTCATGTTAGTAAGCGTACACTTTGCGAAGTGCTTCACCCAAACTTAAGAAAAACCCCACGATGGATGGCGGTGTTGGTAAGAAGAGTGTGGATACACAACTTTTAATTTTATTGTTTCTTTCTGTTTTATCTATGAGCCGAATCTGTCATCGTATGCAACAACAGCATGTAAAGTCATAAACTACACTCTGGAAGACACACAACCATATTTATTAAAGAAGCAACTTTAAATTCGCATGTTTTAAAACGGAATCTGGTGTTATGTTTAGTTCTATAAGGCAACGCCGGGCATATTTATTAAAACGTTTAAAAAGTATAACCCCCAAATAAAATGAAAAGACTTTCATCCAGAGACATGTTTGCTGCTTTTCGTGAAATGTTTGGGCTGCAGCTTGATATTAAGTCCGACATGTTTCAGGAACAGCAGGACAGATGTTTTGAGACAAAGGATTTAACCCCCTCCAGCTGCAACAGAGGTTTAGATAACAAAAAGAAACTGCTGTTTTTCACTGAGTTTTTACAAAGCACTCAAACTGAGGTCGGAACAGTTCACCTTTATGTCTTTTTGGAAGCTGTTATTAAGAAAAACTGTAATTAACTCTGGCTGGATAAAAATAGAGTGGTGCTACCGACAGCTACAGCGTGGAAATTGACCATTTCTTTCTGAAAAAGTATCACGAATAAAACTAAAAGACATTACATGTACTTTTATTGCCACAAAATACGCTTGCAAAGCAGATTTTTTTCAGCTCCCCCACGACACAAACCTGTGCTCATGACTCCCGACTTGCTCCTCTCTCCATGAGTAAATTTACTTTCAATGGAATTGCGAGGAAATCTGCGTTTTTTCCTCCTTCGACATTATTGTCAGCGTGAAATCCGCTCCGTGGGTGAAACATGCAGATACATCTCTGTGGTTCCTTATCTCGCCAGCGGATGCGCGGATAAAGTCTTAATGCCTGCTACTTTTCCCATTTTTCCAAGTTTTCAGCCACGGTGCTTTTCCTCCAACTGTGTAAATCTAAAATTGGACATAGCAAACAACAGATTTCCGGTCCTAGTTTACAAAATACATTACATTTCAAAGAAGACGTATAGAAAATTAAATTGTGAAGTAAAGCGTGTATGTTAGCACATTGTCTTCAAACATACGAGTCCATTGAAATATATCGCAATTGCAGTTGTTTTACTTAAAATCTTAGCACTCTACAGTGTTAAAAACATGAAGCATTTTATTTTGAAGATAACTTCCGTTTTTTTGCGCGCTAATTTTCGAAAACTTCACTCTCCTGTGCCCCCTTGCATTAACGGATGGGAAACCACACTACCGCTCGTGACCACTTGAGGCTCTCTAAAGCGTATCGAGCCGAACGTTCGTTTTCGGCGTTTGGAAGACACAGAGGCATTATGGAAGTTGTAGGCGAGCTTTAGCAACCGGCTAACAACTAACTTCTCAGCCGCTGCTCCTACCCTGATTACTGTTGCCTACAACTTCAGAATGCTAAACGGGCTGCGTGTTGATGGCGGAGAGCAATGACTGAGGAGTTTGATGAAGATGTGGTGTTTGAGGTACGTATTACCACCCCTGTTTATTAGCAAAACTTGCAACCGATGCTTTGTCATACCGCTCGAGTTCTGTACTAAATATAGGAGCTACGAGCCCAATTCATTAGCTAGCCGAGCTAGCTATCAGTCCTGCCGTTTGCCCCGTTGCCATGCACTGCCAATCCTAAGCATTTCCACATATTTGGCTGGCTGCTTAACCGTGTTCCTACCAAGGAGCTTTGGTGGTCATGAGAAGGGGCTGAGCCGGGCTAGTTGTGCGCATTGTTTGTTGGTGTTTCATCACTACTAAGAGGTGGGGTGGGGATGACCACGTCCAATGCGTCGGTTCTGAAAAATGACACACACACCTCTGCATCCAGGATGATGACAACATGAGCTGCGACTTCGTGTGACCATGCATGTGAGTGGCAGTTAATATTTGTTTAACCGTCTGTGCAGGCTGGTGCTATATGCGTTTTTATGTTGGCTTATCAGAGCTGCAGCAGAGGAGCAGCTGGGGAGAACTGGGTCAGACATCGTTTGGGCAAATTTTAGCAGGGGGATATTTTTCTGCTTTCTGCATGGCTGATTTGCTTCTGAGCTTTCTTAAAGCAGGCAGCAATACCTCTGTTTATACCTCTCTGACAGGAAAGGATTATAACATGACACCTTGTGCTTAGACTTGAGGAGAGAAGAACTAGGTGCCTGCTGACATCTGTGTGAGTGTGAGATGATTTCCAGATTCACATCCTCCCAGAGTAGAGAAGAAGGTGCATGGGAGAGAGGGTAGAGACTCAGCTGAGGGAAAGTCTCTGCCTTTCCCTCGTCTTTTTATTCACGGCAAGACAAACTGGGACAAAAATCGGGATGAGTGTCAGCTCACCCTGAATCCAGTTGATTAATCTAATCATCACATTTCCTCTCCTTCTCCCAGTCTTCATCCGTCCGGCTCTGTTTTATGCAATTTCCCCCCTCCTCCTTAACCGGTCTCTTTCTTTCTCTCTTTGCAGAATTCTCCTCTTTTCCAGTATCTGCAGGATCTAGGGCACACAGACTTTGAGGCATGTCCGACAGCATCACAGGAGGAGGAATATGGCGAGCAAGAGGGAGACCTCACCTCTCCCGGTGGAGACCCACAGAAAACCTCAGTGAGTTCCCCACATCCTCTCCCAGAAACGACACACTAACAACCACTTGATCTAAATCAAACCTCTAACACATTGCTCCCAAGTGACACACAAACCAGACAAAGACATGATCTTAAAATACAATAAAAGGCTTTGTAGATAGAACTTGTTATTAAAAAAACACTATCCATGAGTGACAAAGAACATAAAAGCAGTTATTCGTTCTTCAAAAAGGGTGGGAAAAAACCACAGGGATCTTTGAAGCAATGTGTTTGTTAGCTGAAGAACATAATTAGTTTGTTTAAAATGTATAAAAAACAGTTTTGCATTATTCCTCTGTGGAAAAAATCTTACAAAGTCAGACTAAAATCCAATGTTAAGTTAGTTTTAAAATAGGATATTTGAGTTTAGGAATAATTCTTAATTTCTTTTTTGTGGATTATTTACCTGGTTGATTGGTCTATAAAATGTCTGAAAATGAAATAAATGCACAAATTAACAGTAGTCTGTGCTTTTGTAATCTCACTTCTGGCCATTTGTTAAACAAAAATTTGTTACACGGTTGAGTGAATGGAACACAGATTCAGCTTAAAATAAATTTATAAGCAAGAGACTGCTTGACATCCAGCTCCGACCTTACAGTCAGTTAATCTTTATTGCATAATCATGATCCATAGAAGGAAAATACATTACATAAAACACAAGAAATTACATATATATTAAATCTGTTACATAAATTAATAACAACAATAATATTTCTTGTTTTATTTTTGGATCATTTCATTTATTCATTGGTCTATAAAGTGTCTGAAAATAGTGAAAAATGAGAAAAAAGTTAAGATCTTTAAGGTATTAAAAGGTTAATTTTTTTTATTAGATATAAACTGTTCAGATGGTGGAACCTGTCCATTTATTTGCCTGTAATTACTGAAAAAATAGCAATAGCAATAAGATTTAACAATATCCTTATTAACATTAATAACAATGGAGCCGAAAAAGAAATACTGAGAAAAATCTGTTTGCCCCTTCAGAACATGTTACGAGCCAAACACTGCAGCGTGCTTTACGTGGATCAGTTTCTGACACCAGCTCTCTGTTAGAGCTCAGATAGGCTGCACATTAAGTTTTAGGTCATATAAAACATCTTCTTCATTGTCAAACAAGCCCTCATCAGGTTAGGTTATTGCTCTAACCATGTTTTCTGCAGCCCTGAGCGGGCAGCATGTGTGCACGATTGTGCAGTCAGGCAGAAAGTAATTGATCTGGATATTGACTCCTCACACATATTGACACGCAGTCGTCCACAGACAGCGGTTGCGTGAGTTGTGTTTATATGTTTCACTTTGGACAGACATTGAGAGCAGGGCTTCATGCACACTGATTCAGGTATATTTTTCTCTCCCTGCTGCTGCTCTGATTCTCAGAAGAGAACGCCTGAATACGATTACCGACATGCTGCTTTCCGCCTGACGTAATTCCTGCCTCTGTGAGCGTCCGTTTACAGCCTGCGTGTGTGTGCTGATGATCACATGTGTGCTACATGCTTTTTTCCCCCTGCAATTAAAAGATTTAAACTCCTGAATTTTTAATGGTACTTTCATCATGCTAACCGTAAACGTCTGCGGTTTGAAGCGGCCTGTGATTCAGTCTGAGGATGGGAAGCTCAGGACAACATGACTCGGCCTCCCCTCCTCCTGAAATGGGAAATGGTGTTCAGGAACTTTCCGTATGTGTCATGCTTCCTCCCTGCTGTGCACTGTTGTTCTAAGGAGTCAAGGAGGATGAGGGACTCAGATCAGGCAGGAAAGCTTTTTGGTTGTTCCACCGTGATCCGTTTCCTGGAGTCCAGATAAAGCTGGAGCTCAAGCAAAAACGATTCGACCACATAGACAGATCTCATTACAGTAAAATCCTGACCCTAACACGGGGTAAACGCACAGCGTGTTTAAAGATTCTGAAAAATAAGCTGTTTGTTTATTCGGTTTTTGAGGTGGCATTATTCCCGAAGTTACACTACTGATGAATGAATAATGCTTCCCTCTCAGCTACTTCTTTACTGTGCTTCCTTACTTTAATTATAGGTCCAAATACAACCCCAGTTCTAAAAAAGTTGGGTGCTGTAAAATCTCATAAAGCCTTTTTTATTCACAGTAGAACATTGATAGCACATCTAATGTTTAAACCTTGAAAATTGAACATTTTAGGAAAAATAAAGTAATTTAAAATTTTGATGACAGCGACATGTGTCAAAATGTTGAGATGGGGGCAACAAAAGGCTAGAAAAGGAAGTTGTACTAAAAAGAAACAGCTTGAGGAACATTTTGCAAATAATTCAGTTCATTGGCAACAGGTCAGTGACATGGCTGGGAATGAGAAAGAGCATCTGAGTAAGGCAGAGTTTCTTATTAAAGAAGTTCACCAAGTTCCAGTCTGTTTCATGGAAGGCTTTTCATATTTCAGCAAGACAATGCTGAGCCACATACTGAAGCTGTTACAACACTATGGCATCATAGTAGAAGTGTCACAGTGCTGAACTAGTCTGCCTGTAATCCAGATCTTCTGGAGCATCGTGAAGGGAAAAATACCCAGAAGAAGACCCAGGATTGTTGAGCAGCTAGAATCATCTATCAGACAAGAACAGGACAACATTCCTCCCCCAAAAATCCAGCAGCTGCTCTCTTTAGTTCCCAGATGTTTACAGACTGTTTTTAAAAGAAGAGGGAATGCTGCACAGTGGTAAACACAGCTCAGTCCCAACTTCTTAAAAACATTTTCTCAGTTTAAATGGTTGATCTATTTCTGTGTTTCCAGAGTTGTTATAATTTTGCATTTTCAAATGAGCTTTTCTTTCAGTTTCATTTTGAGGCTTGCTTTGAGTTTACCTTCAGTTAGATTGGTCATTTCAGCTTTGTTCTTATATTGTTGGAAATCTTTAGTTTTGGTTTTGGTTTTACTATATTCAGAATTTGTTTTGTTTTTAATCGCTGTTATATCGAGGTTGCTTGTCTGGAGAATATTTAAGAAGTTGCAAACGCAGCACGTTTGGAGGCAGCTGACTCACAGCCACGGAGACAGTCAACAGTGCATTTATGCTTCTGTGTTAAATCTGCACCACAGGTACATCGTAGCTGAAAACCCTGCACTGTAACCTGAGAACTACATGTTGCTGTTAATGCAGAAGCCATAGGTATTTCAGGTGTTCATTATACTTTCCACACCAGAGTGAACAGAGTTGTGGTCCACACTGGCAGCACACATGGTGATGGGTTAGACTCACTCTCTGATCAGTAATCAATACGACCGCAGCCTTTAGACTAATAACACTTTGGATTTTTTTCTTTTCATCCCCAGAGAAAAAGGGTCAGAGTGGCCTGGCTGCCCATGTCGGATCAATAACCCCCTGCTTCTGCTGTAAACTGGAGCACATGCAGACTTCAGATAATGTTATCACGCTAATCTCCAGGCTGGCCTTCATTTTTTTGTAACATTAGCAGAACAAGAACCAAAGCCTCCAGGCCGAAAACGTCTTTCAAAATGAGTCCTGTTTTTTTTAACAAAGCATTTCACTGATACCACTAAGCAACACTAAGCAGATTAGTGAAAAGAAAATCCCATTCATGACTAGTACACGGGTTGGATTTGTTTTTTTGTTGTTTTAGCCGCACATGAAAAAATACGTTACAACATACCAAAAAGCCAGAGGCTCGCCGTCTCAGTTAATCGTATATTTTACTGTGCTAGGAATCCAGGCTCCTAGGAAGCGAGAAATAAAACAGAAGTGTGTCTGCATTGTGTCGAATGAAGGGCGTACAAACTTTTCATATTTCTGGAATCAAAGGAGCCCGTCCTTTTCCTCTGTCCGGCCTGCATTTTGAAGGGATAAAAGGTAGTCTTGTTGAGGCAGAAAGTGTAAACGCTAAACTAGAAATTCATCAAAGTGAAGCGGTTGTGTGGCTTTCGTGCCCTGGTGCTGATATAAAAGACTCGTGGGTGTTTCACAAACACACATTGCACTTATTGTGGTTGCCTGAAAGGCTTTGTCTCCTGGGATACTCCTTTTTTTTCCCTTTTTTTTTTGGAAGTGTGTTTGCACACTCGTTCTGGGACTCGAAGCAAACCAAAACAGTCTGAAGACATGTGGGTGCAGAGCAGTGATCCAGCAGGTCAATGGTTTCCAGTGCATCTGAGTCACTGAACTGAATGACACACTTAAATTTGAAATTTTTGAAGGGAAGTATTTGGATCGGACAGTAGAGAATGGTTGTTTATTGTTTATTGATGTTTTTCTTGTGTTTTTTAAATTAAATAGCCTTTTTTCCATTATAATGGCTGTGTACTTTGTTGTCCTGATTGAGGTTTTCTATCAGTTGTTTGTTTTGTGTTAAAAATGTAATAAATATGTTGGCAAACAAAAAGTCATAGAGGTGATTCATAGTGGGATATTTCACTTTTATTCTTTTGTTTACTATTGGCGGGATAAAATATTGCATGAAGCTGGAATGGAATCCTGACCTAAATGATCCAAACCTTTCCCTTGTGTGTAATATGCAGGGCTTATGGAGACTGGCTGAGGCCTTATGGAGATGGAGCCCATTTCACCAGGCGGCAGCATCTCGCAAGCTGGACCAGAAGCTGGTAGGTGCAGGAAGACTGGCACTGAAACCAGCGCCTGCAGTTCGTGTTTTTGTTTGGTTTGTTTTTGTTTTGTTTTTTTAAAATAAACTTTTTTTTTTGCCCTCTGCAGGACTGCATGTTCGGCCAGTACTCGGTCAGGTGCATTCTGGACCAGGACGTGCTGCTGCAGGAGGACGTGGAGCTGATCGAGCTCTTAGACCCGAGTCTGCTCACCCTCGGCTCCTCACCCTCTGGCTCGCCTCGCAGAGCGAACACCTTACCTAGACCGAGCCTCATCGCCAAGCCCTCCCTATGGTACGCCACTTTGAAACAGACAGTCGAGAACTCCCTTTCACAAATATTGAATGACTTTTTTTGCATCCAAGGTATTGGATATCTTCTACAAAACTAAATGTCAAATTTTTTGACCAAAATTCTTATCATATGAAACTTAGCTATTCTGTAGGCTTTCATTGGCACAGAAGCGCCACCTTCAATCATAGGAAAACTGGCTTAAATGGCAGGTGGCCTTTAAGGGGAGTGTTGTTTCAAGTGGTCAATGAAGTGAGGGGCCGCACTAAAGTTTGACAGGAAATAAATAAGGATTATTGTCTTTATAAAGCTGGTTGCATTTAAAGTCTCTATTATTAAGTTTTACAGGTGAATAGTCTTAGTTTGTCAATGAAGCTCTTACAGTTCAAAATTCTTTTGGCTAAAATTGATGTTTCATAAAGCTTTTAAGTGAAAAGGTCTCTATGAGGTCAAGAATGAACCTCTGTGTTCATTATTTTTAATGATTCATGAAAATCCAGCATCTTAGTGGGAGTTTTACATCAAAGAGCTTCAAAAACAGGAATTTAACAATGTTTGATGAATGCTGATGCTGGAGATATAAATTGCATCACACACAGGATGATGTGGTGCATGATCGTTATAGCTTTAATTAATGTGACTCCAGAACCACAGAAGACATTACACAGCCGTTTACTCCCACGTACTCCCCAACTCTAATAATCTAACACTGACATGTAAAATTGTTGCCCTTTTATCCGGGCTCAGTACATATAAATGTTGACAGGGTCAAAATTCCTCCCTGTGCTCGTCTCTCAGGGACATGGCCGGGCTGGTCGGCCTGGCCTCAGTGCTGCTGGGGCTCTGCTCCGTGTCTGGGGGCCTGTGGTCGCTGGCTGCAGCTCCGTGGGGCTTGGCCCTGCTGGGCTGGGTGGGACTGAGGATGGTCACGTTGTGGAGACAGGGCCGTATGCAGAGAGCTGTCCACACCAGGGCCACCCAGCTCCAGACTCTGGTTCACAACGGCAAGACCCTGACGGGGCTGTCCCGAAAAGCCCTGCGTCTGGTGCAGGAGACTGAAGTCATCTCCAGAGGTTTCACCCTGTAAGTGTGCTTGTTTTACATCCACCCACACATCAATCGATCAGTGTAGTTAAGGTGGGCATTTACAGAATGTTGTCCCATATTTGACTGTTTATGCTAAACTAATTCTGTGTCCTAACCATTAGTTATCCTCTGTGTTTATCTTGGTTAATCGTTGATTTTTAGCCTACTGTGGTCTCTGTCTGTCTGTAGGCATGATGCACTGTCAATAAACAAGGGGAAAACAATCAGCATCACAATATAAAACAAAATGCCTTTTGGCAAAAATTCATAGTTCACTGTGCCTGGTGGTTATTTAGCTGCTAGAAGCTAATAATCATAGATATAAGCACTCTTTTAATATAAAAGGGCATCTTTGTGTATATATATCTATGGCTGATTTGACAAATGTGCTCACATGCTACATGCAAATATTGTAACGTTACTCACAGCTTTTCGAACAGTCTACATTTTACTGTAAAACAAGTTGTAAACTATCAGTGCCTGACATTTGGTTGACTTATCAGTGATGCTTCCTGCTGATAGCACCCTTTTTCAGGTCTTTTATTCTGAACGGCTCGGTTTTTCTGCTTGGAAGTTGAAAGAACAGTGTGGAGCTCCTGGTAGTGCATCCCATCACACACAGTCATTTCAGAGGATTACAAGGGCACACATATATGCATAGCCTTGATTGTTTTCCTCTGATGTCTCTGTGTACTCCTCTGTGTCCACATTTTACTGGAGTCAGTGATGATGAGCGTTTTCTTTTTTTAACCCCTAAGTGACCAAGTGGAGTCATTTTTGAACCCATCCATATAAGTGATATGTTTATCTAATTATTTTTTCCCTGAAGTTGTCCGTCGGCTTCTAGAACTTTGTTTAAAATATGTAAAATATTCTAATTTTCATCTTCTAATCACTATATTGTAGTGTTTTGCAATAAACCAGGACTAACAGACCTGCAGAGGTCCTCTTTTGCCTCCACCTTTTTTACACAAAAGCTGCTGGAGGATGGATTTGGTTATCTTTGGACAGCTATTTACATGCTGCTAGCTTGGATTAATACTCAAGTATTGATTCATTTAAGAAAAGATGATGTGTTGAGTTGCGTAGCTGTTCTTGTCACACCTGCTTGTTTCTGACACTAAAGCGTTTCTAACCCGTCTCAGTGTCTTTGTCTCGTCTTCTGTGATGTGTTGTTCAGTGTTGTGTGTTGCCCCCCTGCCTCTTTGGGACGTCTCCACAGTTGTATCACATTTCACTTGTCAAGTTTGCTCGACAGGGTGAGTGCGGCCAGCTCCTTTAGCAGGGCGGGGCCGGGGGCGGGGCTACGTGGCCAACAGCTCATCGGACTGAGGAAGGCCTTGTACCGGGCGCTGCGTTCGGCCTTCAGGGCATCGCGCAGGGCCACCTGTCACATGCTCAAGGCATATCCTTTACCTGAGATAACTGGGAGTGGATGCTGTTGTCAGGGAATTCTTTATTTTCATGATTTTTAAGCTTTTAGGAGCTTGAATTTAGACAGTTTCTTCTCTTCAGTATTTGAATGTCCTTTACCGAACTCATAATTGAATTTATCGTTGTCATCAAAGCGTGGTCACATATCTGAGGGAAATGTGATTGTCTTTGAAGGTTGAGGCTTTGATGGTGTGGGTGGAAATCCCAAAGCTTCCTTTGATGACAGTCAAGGCTACCTCTTTAAACTATTCGAAAAGATCCGCGCAGATCTATATAAAATGAGAAATTGATAAACTTCTATGTATTTATGCAAAAGAGACTTTCCACACTTCTATCACTTGTCCTTAATGCCCATCAACGTTCCCTCTGAACTCTGAGATCGATAATGTGACCAACTACGTGTCCGCGGTGCCTCTGAAGGAGCTGGGGCTTGGCCTGGGTATCGAACACCTGGGAGACGAGCAGGCCCAGGAGCTTACGGATGACTACAGCCTGCCTGCCTTGAAGGTAAAGCCCAAGGGTCAAAGGCAGTTAATCAAATTCTCATTGCGTTTACAATTTTGGCTTCCACTCATTATTAAAACACAAAAATCAGGAAAAGCACAGTTTTTTTCCCCCCTAAAGACGTCTGTTTCTTTTTCTAAAATTCAAAAAATCTTTGATTTTTGATAACATCTCTGCTCCCCCTGTTAAATAATCCTGATTTCAGTTAACCAAAACAGTCGTTATTATGAATTTTGCCATATACTTTCTGTTTCCTGTTTATTTTCAGACACATTTTCGGACACTTTTAGCCAAATCGCTTATTTTCTTCAACCTTTTAGAGCTCGATAAATAACTAGGATACAAAAAAGTCTATTCATGCTCTGACCTCACTTTGGCTTCTGATTTTCAAAAGCCTGAAGCAGTGCTGAAGAAAGAGAGGAAGTGTGTTGGTTATATCGAAGCAAGAACGCCTGAAAGAAGCTATTTATCTCAGGTTTATTGGCTTGTCTTAATGCAGATGCTGTTCCAGCTGTGGGTCGGTCAAAGCTCCGAATGTTTCCGTCGGCTGGCCCTTCTCCTCTCTCCGAGCCGAGTAGAGGAGTCTGAGGAAATCAGACCCACAGAAGACGCCTCCTCTCCTCTTCCTCTTCCTCCTCCGCTCTACCGGTCCATCTCCGCCGTGACCGAGCCCCTCCATCACGCTCTGGCGAGCTGTCTCGGCGAAGTGCAGCGCAGCTTCGACTTTCACAGACACTTTGAGACCCAGCCGAGGACCACAGGCTGCGACAGGACAGGGCGAGCCAGAGAGAAATGCCGAGAGCTCAACACCCTCCACACCTCCATCCGAAGCCTGCAGCTGCACCTGAAAGCGCTGCTCAGCGAGTGAGAAAACCTTGAATAATCTCGTTCTAAATAAAAGGAGACCGTGTACCATTCAGAGATAGCAGGTCACCATAGCAACAAAGCAGAACATATACAGGGAGTGCAGAATTATTAGGCAAGTTGTATTTTTGAGGAATAATTTTATTATTGAACAACAACCATGTTCTCAATGAACCCAAAAAACTCATTAATATCAAAGCTGAATGTTTTTGGAAGTAGTTTTTAGTTTGAGCTATTTTAGGGGGATATCTGTGTGTGCAGGTGACTATTACTGTGCAGAATTATTAGGCAACTTAACAAAAAACAAATATATACCCATTTCAATTATTTATTTTTACCAGTGAAACCAATATAACATCTCCACATTCACAAATATACATTTCTGACATTCAAAACCAAAACAAATCAGCGACCAATATAGCCACCTTTCTTTGCAAGGACACTCAAAAGCCTGCCATCCATGGATTCTGTCAGTGTTTTGATCTGTTCACCATCAACATTGCGTGCAGCAGCAACCACAGCCTCCCAGACACTGTTCAGAGAGGTGTACTGTTTTCCCTCCTTGTAAATCTCACATTTGATGATGGACCACAGGTTCTCAATGGGGTTCAGATCAGGTGAACAAGGAGGCCATGTCATTAGTTTTTCTTCTTTTATACCCTTTCTTGCCAGCCACGCTGTGGAGTACTTGGACGCGTGTGATGGAGCATTGTCCTGCATGAAAATCATGTTTTTCTTGAAGGATGCAGACTTCTTCCTGTACCACTGCTTGAAGAAGGTGTCTTCCAGAAACTGGCAGTAGGACTGGGAGTTGAGCTTGACTCCATCCTCAACCCGAAAAGGCCCCACAAGCTCATCTTTGATGATGCCAGCCCAAACCAGTACTCCACCTCCACCTTGCTGGCGTCTGAGTCGGACTGGAGCTCTCTGCCCTTTACCAATCCAGCCACGGGCCCATCCATCTGGCCCATCAAGACTCACTCTCATTTCATCAGTCCATAAAACCTTAGAAAAACCAGTCTTGAGATATTTCTTGGCCCAGTCTTGACGTTTCAGCTTGTGTGTCTTGTTCAGTGGTGGTCGTCTTTCAGCCTTTCTTACCTTGGCCATGTCTCTGAGTATTGCACACCTTGTGCTTTTGGGCACTCCAGTGATGTTGCAGCTCTGAAATATGGCCAAACTGGTGGCAAGTGGCATCTTGG
The DNA here is from genome assembly GCF_057382095.1 of Aulonocara sp. 'chitande type north' Nkhata Bay. NCBI lineage: Eukaryota > Metazoa > Chordata > Actinopteri > Cichliformes > Cichlidae > Aulonocara > Aulonocara sp. 'chitande type north' Nkhata Bay. The sequence goes on from NC_141360.1 coordinate 24,677,059, forward strand.
CAGCTGCACGCTTGACTTTTCTCAGTTCATGGGCAGTTATTTTGCGCCTTGGTTTTTCCACACGCTTCTTGCGACCCTGTTGACTATTTTGAATGAAACGCTTGATTCTTCGATGATCACGCTTCAGAAGCTTTGCAATTTTGAGACTGCTGCATCCCTCTGCAAGATATCTCACTATTTTTGACTTTTCTGAGCCTGTCAAGTCCTTCTTTTGACCCATTTTGCCAAAGGAAAGGATGTTGCCTAATGATTATGCACACCTGATATAGGGTGTTGATGTCATTAGACCACACCCCTTCTCATTACAGAGATGCACATCACCTAATATGCTTAATTGGTAGTAGGCTTTCGAGCCTATACATCTTGGAGTAAGACAACATGCATGAAGAGGATGATATGGACCAAATACTCATTTGCCTAATAATTCTGCACTCCCTGTAGAAGAAAATTGTGTATAAAGAACCTCTTTCTTTGTCATCATCAGGATGATCATCCTGGAGGACGACCTGGAGAAGCTGATGGTGTCCAAGGAGCTGACGGAGTTGACGCTCGAGGGCTACCAGGACCTGAGCGACCGGCTCCACCAGCTGCAGCCACACATGCAGGCTAGCACTGGCTGCTGGGAGGACACCATCAGTCAGGTGGAGCGCATGCTGAGACGAGCCAACGCCTGTACAGGTGAGGCGGGTCAAACGCATAATGTCAGGTTCGACCTCTGAAGGCATCGCAGTGACTTCCACGTTATCAGCTCAGTGGTTTCACGTAACTTCAGGCCTATTTTTATCCCTCCTTCCTTTACCATGACTCAAGACTGTTGCCGGTCATGAAGGAAGTTGCTTAAACACATTGTAGGACAAGAAATAGACCAATCATAGCACAGCTGTCTGCACAGTGACCAAACTGTTGCTTTCCCACAATAATGTTAGTCTGAAATCTTTCTGTGTAGCCAGCGCTGAGGGTCTGGAGCAGTGCAGTCCTCCTCCACCTGAGGTTCCCGATCCTCCTCCATCCTACCCGCTGATCCTGGACAGAGACCCCGTGCCGGAGGAGCTGGTAAGATCAGCTGTCGACTGTTTAACATTAAATCTGAAGCTATTTTTAGCACGATTGTTGAGTATTTTTTGTCAGGACAGGAAACCATGTGTATAACTCGTGCCCCTTCCCCTGATGACTTATTGCCCTGTTGTCAGCCTCTCCCACTCTTTTATTCGACCAGGAGTGGGAGGCCTACGTGTCTGACTCGGACTCTGATGGCGAAGGCAGAGGGTCATGGTCTGACATGTTGTCACCGGAGGAGCGGGAGCGGCAGCGGCGGGAGAGGGAGGAGTCCCGTCGCGTCCTGTCTGAGCTGAAAGCTGTCCTGGGCTTCCGTGCGTCAGAGGGGGAGAGGATGAAGAGGAAGCAGCTGCTCTTCAGCGACCAAGGTCTGCACTGGACGTTCGAAAAACGCGTCTACTGATCCTCAGGATGACAGTTCATAAAATCTGCGTGTACATTTTTAAATGCATGCAGGCAAAACGAATAATTATTACTCAAATTTTGAGCTAATGTTCCTTATTAATGTTATGTTATAGTTAGCAGCAGAGCCTAATAAATAATTATTATTCCTACAAGTTTCCCCACCAGCAGATGTCACTGAAATCATCCACGTCTTTCTTTCTTTCTCGCAGCCGCCGTGGGGCTTTCGGTTCACACAGAGGGTTCAGACCCTTCCACTCAGCCGTCAGACGATCTGACATCTGTGGGCAAAGGAGAACCTGCCATCGACAGAGGAAACAACCTATCAGAGCGCTCTGCTGGAAATGAAGAGAAGGAGCAGGAAGGAAGACACGATGGGGTGAGGCCTAACCCCTCCACCGACCCCGTGACAGAGTTCAGCTGCGGTGTGGAGCAATCAGAGATGGGAGGAACGTCTGTCTGCAGCAGAGGAGGAGGAGGTGCGTCAGAGCTGCACCAGTATGATGGCGTCCTGGAGGAGGAGGAGGGGGAGAACGGCCTGGACTGCTTCCTGAAGCCTAAAGTCTCTGCCGTCTCTGTGATGGACAGACTGACGGAGATCCACGGCTCTGAGGCGCTCAGCTTCAGCTCCGCCCTCGCAGCTCAGGTGGCTGCTCGCTCACACTCCCTCATCAGCATGGAGGAGCAGACGTTCGGAGATGATGATGACAAGGAGGAGAAAGAGGGGGACGACGAAGAGGGCAGAGACAGACAAAACCCAGAGAAGGACTAGAGATGAAACCGCTTTAACCGAGCACTAAGCAGAGACAGTGTTTATGTCTGTGTTACATCAGAGAAAATCCAGCCCACGACACTCTGTCACCCATCCGTCCACATTACTGTACATTACCCACAATTCTTACTGCTCTGTTTGCTGTTAAAACTCAGGTACCAGAACCACTATAACAACATGAAGACCTTACAGTGTTGAGGTCAGCAGACCCCGGTGTCATCCACACTCTGAAACGTGATCACAGTCGCTCTGTAGATGTGGAAGAAACTTCTGATTGTATGAGAAGAAAAACGGTTTTAGTTGCACATTTTTTAACTTTAAATCAGAGCTGCACTGTGTGTTCAGGCAGAAACCCCTCCACAGTCATCTGATTTTATTCATTTATAATAATAACACGAAAAATTTTATAAAATTGGAATTTGAAAAAATTTATTCATAATATAAAGAATAACAAGCGACCTGCAGGCTGAAAGGCTGCAGATGGCTTCCTTTAGTTCTCTTCCTCCTTTCCTGTCTCCTCTCACCTGTTCTCATCCAATAAAGGTTTAGAACTCCTTAAAAATTGCAAAGTTTGGACCCAAATACAGGACGCTGGAGACAGATAAGTATCTAAAAACACTCGGAGGCATAACAGCAGCTGAACACAGTTAAGAGGCGAGAATAGTCAGGGAATCGGGTAAAGGACACAAAGCTAACCTTCAGTAAAGCAGGAAGTAACCCAAAACGAACCAAGCTGCATTAAACAATGCTGGCATTAAACATGAAGACAGAGGGGCAAGCTGCCAACAAAGCTCAATATAACCAGGCTTTCTCTGCTTTAGGTGGCTTAAAATTAACATTTGTTTTACAGCTCTGCGTGAGGCTGTTTATTTCGACAGCTGCACACGAGAGCTCCAAAACGCTGCAGACATTTAAATATTAAAAGGTGACTCGGTGTGTTCAGGTCTGACGCTCTCTGACGAAGGAATCACTTTAGTTCAAACTAAAAGTCATTTACTTTTTATATTCTCAATTCAGTGGGTTTCCAACGGAAGATTGTTCTCGCCATTGGAAAAAAATAAATACATCTCGCCATGAGACGACTTATAAATGTAAACATCTGAGATAATAATCTTTTTTTTTCCTGTGGCGTTAAAAAGCTTTCACAGATTTTAAACAAAACTCTGAACATAACCTGCTCCAGCATAGGTTGCCATGGTGATTCAGCCTGGTGAAAAGAGGCTTTAAGCCTGTTCTGCAGTACACCATTCTGAGCCTGAGACACAAACAGAAAGACAAAACTGAGAGAGGAGCAGATGAGGAAACGCCAGGGGAACTGTACTCACAGGAAGTAAACTCAAACCAGGAATTCAACACTAACACCAACTTAAATAAAACAATAAAAAAAAAAAAAGTGTACTGCAGGTTCTACATGCTTAGCCAGTTTCTAAATATGAATCCAAAAGTTTTTAATACACATCAGGAAATCTGAGCCTTAATGTTTCAGGGAGTAAAATACACAGTGAAATCTGTCCAGGAGCGATTTTCTGTCTGAACACACACACCGAGGAGCTGAAGGTCAAATCAGCTGATTTCTTAAGGATCTGTGTGAGAGGCAGCTCTGCGGGAAAAGGAAGTGAAGCTATTTTTACAATCAGCGCTTTTATTTTTGTCCTCGTGGGGGCTTCTGCGCCCCTGATGGGACTCGGAGGAGGTGACATGTAGCTGAACGTGCGTCCACAATCCTGTTTCCAGTGACGTTTTGTGAACTGCTCACAGTTCGATCCCCTTTCTCTGCGTCAGTGTTTACAGGGCCACGCTCAGCGGAAGGGTCGGGCTCAAACGTGTGAGTTTAATGATCTGCTGTGAGTTTACGTTCACCTCTACGGGTACGGTATTAAAAGAAACAAAGGTGTATTTCTCTCATTTGTCTGACAGCCCTGATGCTGGCCCCGCCTCCAACCCAACCAGCCCTCTCTCCTGTCACCGTGTCTGCCTTGTCCTCCTGCATTTTTCAGTGTGAAATAAAAAACCATCCTGGAAGTTTGTCCTCACGCTCGTGTGTCACAGCGGGGTTAAAGAACAGGTTGGGTCGGTTATTTGATCTGTTTCGTGTGGGATTTTGTTCTTGCCTGACTTACAACAGCTGCAGCTGCTGCTGCGCCTTCTTTGGGTCCCTCTTGGCTTTGGAGGCAAATACTTAGATCTGCAGTGGGCAGAGGTAGCTGCTAAAGTTACTTTTAGTTAACTAAACTAAAACTAAACCCTAACTCTTTCCTCTGTGAATGCCAAATAGAGCTGACACTTGTTTTGGTCATATTTCAAGCCTGGCTATGCATTAAGAAGTCAATGAGGGGTATCTCTGCCCTTCTAATGGTCATCAAATCTCATCTTTAATGATGTATACTGAGGTGTTAAAACACTTTAATTAGGGTACATGGAAGGTCTTCATGGTGGAAAGAGTTAATGTAGGTGTGAGTAAGGCACTTCACCAAAAACCAAGAACAGACATATGCTCAAAGAGATCTTAAAAACAGCCTGAATCAGTTACAATTGTTCATCTTGTATCTGTTCAGCTGACCTTACTAGTGCCGAATTGGACCTCTTTTTGTCTTCTAAACTGCAATAATTCTACATGGCACAGATTCAATAAGGTGCTGGTAATATTTCTCTGAGATGGCTTCCAGTAGAGCATCCTAAAGGTGCTCCGTTGGACTATGGAGGGCGTTTGAGTACAGAGTACATCAGAAGATATGCACACTGTGGCCGTTAAGGGATGGCAACAATCAAAGAATATATGCAGGTAGGCCATGGAGTTTAAACAATACTCAGTTGGTACTAAGGAGGTAAAAGTGTGCATATCCTGCACACAAGCAGCAGCAACCTGAACTATGGATACAAGGAAGGGATGGATCCATGCTTTTATGATTTTTACATTAAATTCTAACCCTGAATGTCACAGCAAGAATCAAGACTTGGGCAACATTTTTTCATCTTCTGTGGTCTTATTTTGGTGAGCCTATTTTAACTGGAGCCTCAGTTTCCTGTTCTTAGCTGACAGGATGCATGCTCAATCATCCAGACAAGTAAATCCCAAAAAGTTGATTCTGTTCATCTGGCCGTAGTGTTCTCAGTGGGAGAAACGTTTCAGTGCAGACTGAAGAAGTCGCTTGGATGAGTGACAAAACGTTCAGAGATTCTCTTCCTCGTAACTGGGTTATAAAGTGGTTATTTAAGTTACTGTTGCCTCTCTGTCAGCTCAAAGGCCGAATCACATTTATAGTCACTAAAATCTGATGCTCAGTTTGAACTTCAGCAGGTTGTCTCGTTCGTGTCTACATGCCTAAATGCGCTGAGCTGCGGATGATTGGACATTTGCATTAACTAACAGTTGAACATTTTGCCTAACAAAGTGTGTGGTGAGTTTTTATAAACCATACCAAATTAAGTAGGAGAGCCATTAAAATAAACTTTGTTTATCACAGAAGTGGGAAGTTAATTTCTTACGGCAGCTTAAAAAACACTCCCAAAAACAAGTTAAACACAAACTATAATAAACCTCATGACACAACCAGGAGCAGAACCTGCTACTCTGTAACTGCAAGATATTTACCTGAGAAATCTACAATTCTGACTTAATGAGACATCTTAAAATCTCCAAAGAGACTGCACTGACAAAGTTCAATTTCATGGAAGCAATACTGAGCTCTTTGTTCAGTATAATACAGTTTTGTTATGGTTTAGGTTTGAATCATTAAGAGATAAAGGCTTCTTTGTCTGTCGACTTGCCCCATAGCCAGCCTGAATCTGATCTGTTCAAGTGATCCTGGAGAAACACTTCAAACTGCTAAGGTACCAGCAGAAAATAACAAATAACACCATCTATGCTACTCAGAGACAGTATCTCCAAATGAGTTGTACCGAAATAAAACTTTTAAACTAAATAAGGGAGAAAATTAGTTGAGATTAACTTTATTTATCACACGAGTTGCTATTGAAAATAGGAAGAAGTTAAAATTTGCTGTATAGGTGCACATCGAATGCACTGATAGGTAGTGAGGAGGAAAAACTGATCACTTTTGTGTAAAAACACAACAAAAATGTAAAAGCTTTAACGGTTAAATTAAACTGCTTAAACATTCAATAACAGTCACTATCGTCGGCCACTAGCACTTAGGCCACCCACATGCTGCAAACATGTGTACAACTATAGTGTTTACATTGTTTTATAAAGGTTGTTTACTGTAGTGTTTACTGCCACCTAGTGGCGGATTCTGGAACTTCCCCGGTCCTTATATTAGGATTAAACTTGTAAAATAAATAGTATTTTATATTTTTGTGTTAAAAGAAAGAAAAACTCGTCTTCTTTAGTGTGATAAGCTCGTTTGTTATCCTTTTAATTATTCGTATATCACATCTGTTGGTTCCTCAGGTGTTAAAGCTCCTCTTCAGCTGATTCGGCATGTTTTACTATGTGATGCCTTCAGGGGCTGCGTACAGAGCTCCGGTTTCTGACTAAACGTCTTTAAACTCCGCGCATTATAAAAAATATTCCAAATCATACCTTCGTTCATCTGGCAGACAAGTTAACTGCTAAACAAATGCTAAACACCAAACATGGCAGTCAGTGTGTGGTGCATTAAGGGTGTGGTCATTTAATAATTAATTTTAAGCATTCAAGCATATGCCACCACACTGAAAGTACTATTTAAACTGAAATTGCAGGGAGATTAAACCTATTCCTGGTTTTTAGAGTGCCCGTGGGTCAACATATAATAAAAAACGTTATTATTTCCATTTGTATCGTGTTTACTAAATAAATGTTTCTAAATTAATTAAAGACTCTCAACTATTGAGTAATTATATATGATTACTCACTAGGTGTGAGTATATTTAATTATATTATATTATAATTAAATATTTTGAGATAATATGTGTATTTGTTTTAGTAAAACATAGTCCCTCTGTACTTACAAATAAAATATTAATGTAATTAGTTTTATTAACAAGAAGAAAAATCCCGGGTGTCCATGAAGGCAACACATACTGAGGACTCCCACAACCCCTTGTGCTTCCTCTTCCAGCAGCGCCTGCGATCATGGCGGACGTAATAGCGGAGCGGGTAGCAGAGCAGAAAGCGGTCCTGAACCGGGAGCTGAACGGAGAAGCGGAGGACCGAGAGGAGGCCGATCCAGCGGAGGAAACCTCGAAAAAGAAGAGAAAAAAGAAGAAGAAGAACAAGTCTGCGGGGACAGGTGAGCCACGACAGGTGAAGTCTCGTGCTAACAGGCTAACGTTAGTTAGACGGACGAGTTAGCCGCGACTAAACCGGAAATATGTGCATACGGCTTCAAAATAAAATCGACAGTTAAAGTTTTAATTATAAATGTAATATTTAAATTGCACCAACGTGTATTGTTTCAAAGCTAAGTAGTTGTGATTTGTTTTTGCTAGGAAATTTTTTATTTAAGTTGTGATGCTGATTTCCATGATAAAGTATGTGAGATAATGTGTTGACATATAGGAAGAGATCTTGAGCCATGCATTACAAGAGCTGTAATGCGTCAGTTATATGAGATTTAGGAATAAGATTGGAAGAATTAACTATATTATTTAGACAGTGTTAGTTTACATCTCTTGGTTTCCATAATAGAGGCATTGTGACAGAAACCTCCTTTGTCCCACACGCCATCAGACTGTTTAACTCCTCTCTGGAGGGGAGAGGGAGGGGAAGCAGGAGGACAAAGGAGGGGGGAACAACTAAGCTGTAGTTCCTCTTCACCTCACTGTACAATACTTTTGTAAATAGTCAACAGTGCAATAGACCTCAATACTTGAAATGTGCAATTCACTTGTATTTTTATTTTTTATTCCTATTTATTCTATTTATCCCCTTCGTATATTTTATTTATATTATCTCTGTATTTATATATGTGTGTGTGTGTGTGTGTGTATATATATATTATATATATATATAATATTCTGCAACTCTGTAACTTCTGTCGGTGCTGTGCTTTTTTGGAAATCGAATTTCCCAGAGGAACCCACCCGAGGGATTAATAAAGTTCTATCTAATCTAATCTAATCTTATTCTGAAATTTACACCGGAAGCAGTGCAGTTGAGTGGTTTCAGCTTCTCCACGTCCTACTCGTTGGACATGCGGGCGCAGATCAGTGCAGATTGGGCTACCGCTGTGCCTCTTGGGCCTCAGCGAGGACACCGGGCTTTAAGCGGAGCTCCCCACGGGAAACGTGCCCTCTGTCGTGGAAGGGCAGCTTTAGGGTGGAAGATAGTCCTTCCAGGAGCTGTCCTCCCTGCTGCTGCCGCCCTCCCCCCGCCGAGCTTCAGCCAAGCTCTCCTGTTTCGTAATTCTCCCTTTGCCAGACTTATTATGTAAGAAAAGAACAGAGGAAGGTTTATTTTGAAAATTAGCCGCAGTTAAAAATATTTTTCTTACTTATTAGATAGTTAATAACATTCAGAACATTACAAAATAAAATACAGCTTTTATACACTGTGTAATTGAAGACGTTTATTTAAAAGCCATATTTTAAGTTTATGGGGAATGGGCAGTGGTGTCAGTTTTCTTTGTGTCTGATCTGTTTTTCTTATTTAAGAGAAAAAAGAAAAGAAACAAAAAACACTGCCTTCAAGTAGGACAATAACACAACAGTACTTATTCTTCTTCACCTGGTTATCTTTAACTGTGTGGGTAGAGCTGACTGAGCCCCGCCCACATAGAAGGTCCAGCACAGACTCAGCTGAGGCAGTAATGAAGTAAAACAAGCCTTGTTTTATTTGAATACCAGCAGACACGTCTCCTCTCTGAGGCCATCTCTGCTCTTGTATCTGTCTTCACTAACTCTGAATCAGCATGTAGCCCCCCGCCCCCTTGCAAATTTATGCAGTTGCTTTGGAAGCCAAGAAATATTTATGCTAACCAACAAGACCAGCAGTAGCCAAACTGATAGCAAGACTCTGTTCACTCAATTTTTGAGCTCTGATCCATACACCTCTGGCTACCGTCTGGCGTCATTGAGCTCTTCCTCCTTTTCTAATTGGCCGTGATGTCATGGAGAATCCTGGCTGATGGGTTATTTGTGGCATAGTGTCAATGAAAAGTCGCTGGCTCCTGTATCAGCGAGTGATGCGCCCTTAGTGCTGCTGGTGTAAATGGTGCAGAGCTGTGGTGAGCACAAACAGACCTTCACGCTGTCATTACCCAGCATGCCCTTCAGCGGTTTAATATTGCCCTCGTTTTTTTGTGTGTATGCCCTGATCTTTGCCCAGGTGAAAAGAGGGGCACAGGTCCTGTCAGAACATTTAACAATTCTATTAATAAAAGCCAGTTTTGTAGAGGTTTATCAAACAGGGAAAACTGTGTTAAAGCAGGATTAAGCTGGGCTAAGTTGAGAGCTCAGGTGTGTGGTCACATTACTTAGTGTACACCTTAAGGTCTGCCTCATTACCGAAGGTGTTTTAGAGAGTTAAATTGAAATGTTACTTTTGTTTTTATTAGTTTACTTTATAGTGATGTAAGCTTTAATCCATCAAAAACTGCAGGAAAATGTTCAGATTTTCTATTCTTATTTAATTCACTTAATGTACAGAATTCACCTGCTTGCTGCATACAATGCTACTACTGCACATTCGCCTAATGTATATAATATATAATGTTCTTCCTCTCCCCCCCCCCCTTTTGCACAAGTCGAGGAGCGTGTCAGGTTACATTTCACTGCGTGTTATACTTGTATAACTATGCATGTGACGCATAAAGAATCTTGAATCTCTTGAAGGATGTTCCTCATTTGTGGATTATAGTGTTGAGATTTCAGGAGAGCGTGGCTCAGACCTTCACATCTTATTTCGTTTTAACCCTGATATTGCTTCCCTATCAGGCCATTAAAGGTGTATATTTTAAAAGTAGTGAGTAACGATTCATTTCTGGGTCACTGGCATCTGTTTACAGGCACTGAGGCAGAGGTGGAGGCGGACGGAGTGGCCGAGGTGACCAAACAGCTGGAGAAGCAGGCGATAGAGGACAAAGAGAAGGAAGAGGAGGGCGAGGAAGGTGACTGAAGTCAAACATCAACACTTTAACCTGCGGTGGTGTGGACAGGTCAAATGTAAACATTGGATTTAGTAGCTGTTTTTTTTTTAAAAAAGTCTTAACTTACACAGACGGAGACGATGGAGAGAACTCTGCAGGAAAGAAGAAGAAGAAGAAAAAGAAGAAGAAAGGAAGTGAGTTAATGATATTTTAGTGGAAAAGCAGACTCGGTGTGTTTTATACCGGAGCCAGGTGTTTCTGTAAGACATCTGTTGGTGAGTCTTTGTTGTGTTTTGACAGCCAAATGTCAGACTGATCCTCCATCTGTGTCCATCTGTGAGCTCTACCCAAGCGGAGTTTTCCCCATTGGACAGGAATGTGAATACCCTGTCGTTCAGGATGGGTAAGACGAGCATACACACACACACCTACACTTGCGACTTAAGTTCTACTTCTCTTTTAAATCTCTTTAGCTTTTAAAATGCCAGGTGGGTTTTTTCAAAATAATATTTTGACTTTTTTCCAAAACTTCTGAGTTAATTTTGGGAATTGAACTTTAGGGCTGCCACGATTAGTCGACTAGTCACGATTATGTCGACTATTAAAATCGTCGACGACTAATTTAATAGTCGACGCATCGTTTGAAGCTTTGTAAGATCACAAAGGACGCAGGAATGAGTAGTAGGATTTAAGAGTGTAATAACGGACTGAAACAGAAGATGGCAGCACTGCATGTACAAGGATGCCAGCTGCCGTTAAACCCCGAAGAAGAAGAAGCTGTGTCCCAGAATTCATAGCGCAGCCCAGCGCAGTTGTCAACAATGGCGGCAGCTAGTTAGTTTTAACTTTACTCTTATTATTCTTTCTGGGTCACAAAATAAACGTTTAACATATTTTCAGCCGAGAATGTAGCTGTGTAAACCTCAAATATCTGCTCAGTTTATCAAGACACCACATATTTTCAAAAGCGCTCCGACGTTTTCGGAGACGTCTGTTACCCACTAGCTCGTTAGCTAGGCGGGGGCAAGGCTAACTAGAGCCATGAGAACACCGGACTCCCGGCAAATCGTTTTCAAACCCACCGCCTTCTTTTGCTAGTCAGGTTAAACATGATATATAAGTCACTTAGATAACTTAAAAATGTTATTGTTTGGCTTTCTTTAGTATTTTATTTGTTCCTGAGTAAATCGTTTTGGCTGAGATTAAAGTTATAGTTTTTGCACAGCTAAAACTGTCAAGCAGACAGCTGATTATCAGAAGTGTGAGACGCTGGAGAATATACTCCGGTGTCCTGTTATATTTTAGAAAGCAAGGAGTTTATTAAACTTCACCGAAACAATCTGCAAATTTCATTAAAAATTAATAAACTACCATCTTGTCTTTATTTTTAGTTAGCACAAACACTTCAAGCTGTAAGCTAATGATAGTTATATAAGACCAGATGCTGCTGGTGCAATAAGCTGTACGTCCAATGGATGATGATCTGATTAGTCGACTAATCGCAAAAATAATCGGTGACTAGTCGACTATCAAAATAATCGTTTGTGGCAGCCCTATTGAACTTACTCTTGGAATAGACGTGGATTTCCCTGCAATGCATATTTTTGATTTTATTCCTGAAATAGTATTGCAAAATTATTCTCAAAATTCTAACTACATTTCTGGAATAATATTTCAAAATCTTAACTTATTCTCTTTTTGTTAGTATCACTCAGAGTGGTACTAACAGTAACAATAGTTAGCATGGAAGGACTTCTTTAGTGGTTTCCTCTGAGTGTGTGCCTGAGGTGTGCAGGTTTCATTTAATCTGTTTTTACTTCCATTGCCTTCCCTTCTTGTTCCTGTGTTTTCTGGCTGAATTACATCAGAGGTTTTACATGTGAGGCTCCTGCAGCAAGCTGTGGACCACACTGTGCAGTGTTTATATCGCAGTCTTTATTTCCTCTTTCTGGGAAACACTTTTTAATCTTGTGATCTGAAAAATTACTCACTCATCTCTGTCTTTAACAGAGGAGAGACTCTGTATTTTCCAGTAAAGACAAAAACATTCAACTAAGTAGTTTCAGCAGGTGCATATTCATGAAGAATGTGGTCTCCAGATGTTTTTATTAGCTTTAGAAACTGTAACTGAATCCAAATTTGATGCTTGAACGTGCTGCGCTGCTGTTTTTGTTTCACCTCCCAGTCGCAGCGCCGTGTCACGCATGACCAACGAGGAGAAGCGGGTGCTGGATAAAGCTAATGAGGAGATGTGGAACGACTTCAGGCAGGCGGCCGAGGCGCACAGGCAGGTCCGGAAGCATGTCCGCAGCTTCCTGAAACCTGGCATGACCATGATCGAAATCTGGTGAGACTGCTTTTATCTTCTGTCGCTCGTAGAGGCGGCTGTTTTGGAATTAGATGAGAAGATTTGGATTTCCTGCTGATGCCCTTCTCTGTTTTGATTAGCGAGCGGTTGGAGGACTGCTCTCGTAAGCTGATAAAGGAGAACGGGCTGAACGCCGGCCTGGCCTTCCCCACCGGCTGCTCCCTGAACCACTGTGCTGCTCACTACACTCCCAACGCTGGAGACACCACTGTCCTCCAGTACGACGACGTCTGCAAGATCGACTTTGGCACTCACATCAACGGTACGCCGACTGAACCTTTCTGCTTCTTTTACTGCTGTTTAAAAATACATCAGCCACTGGATGCTGACCGGTGTGCTTCTTTCTTCCGGTGTCTGCCCGCAGGGAGAATCATTGACTGTGCCTTCACCGTCACGTTTAACCCAAAGTACGACAAGCTTTTGGAGGCCGTGAAAGACGCCACCAATACCGGAATCAAAGTAAGACCTGAACGGACGCCTCGTTTTTAGTTGGTGTGTGTTTGTGGATCCTGCAGCTGAAACATGTTTGTTCTCCTCTGAAGAACGCCGGCATCGATGTGCGCCTGTGTGATGTCGGAGAGGCAATCCAAGAGGTGATGGAGTCCTACGAGGTCGAGCTTGATGGCAAAACATACCAGGGTGAGATCACACTGTCATTACAGGATACTCAACTTTATAGAAAACAGTAGTTTATGCTATCTGTGAAAATCCACCCTCACGTGCACCATGACTCGTGTGGTAATGTTCACAGACTCGTGCATTTCTGTTTCATCTGAATTATTTGTTGTTTGTTTTGTTTTTTTAAGCAAAAAAATAAAGAAAAGAGCAAAAATCTGCAACATGTAAATGATCTGAGGTCGTTCTCGCATGACAGAGCTTCACATATTTTTCCCTCTGTGATCCTTTTACTCTAAATGCAGCAAAATCAGAGCTCAGACATTATTTTAAACTCTGCGTAGCTCCTGTAAAAAACTGACATGAAGAGCTTCAAATATTTCCCAGTGCTTACTAAAGACGTGTGCAACTAGTCAGCAAGCGAGTTAAACAAATTACTCTTATTTTATTAAAACAACAACTGGCGTGTCCACAAGGCGTCTCAAGTCTGGATAAAGGTGGAGAGTTGCATCAAAAAGGACATTGAACCAAAAATTTTGAATATGCCGATCATGAAAAATTAGATTCAGGGCATTATTCTAAGATATAAATCTACAACGGAGTCTCTCCTCTGCTGATATTTGTGTGCCGGTGTGTACACAAACTGAATATTTTCACTTTAAAACTGGGAAAAACTTACATTTCGTCTTTTTCCCCTACGTTGCAGTGAAGCCCATCCGAAACCTGAACGGTCATTCCATCGGTCAGTACAGGATACACGCTGGAAAGACTGTGCCCATCGTTAAAGGAGGAGAAGCGACGAGAATGGAGGCGAGTACTTCCTGGTTTCCTCACATTTTGATCAACTTACTCACTGCACGTGATTCTAATGCAATATCAGAATTTCTAAAAAGTAAAAAAAAAAACTAAACGCTGTAAAAAGAAGCTGAAGAGCACCTTCAGCTTCACTTCTGACGATTTTATTTTCGTTGACTCGGGTGTCGCTCTACAGGAGGGCGAGGTGTACGCCATCGAGACGTTCGGCAGCACGGGTAAAGGCGTGGTCCACGACGACATGGAGTGCTCGCACTACATGAAAAACTTTGACGTCGGCCACGTCCCTATCAGGTGAGAGCCTGTGTTTATTTAGCTCGCCTGGACAGGGAGCGTATTGGTTAGCAGTAACTCACTGACTCCTTTTCTTCTCCAGGCTGCCGCGAGCGAAGCACTTGCTGAACGTGATCAACGAGAACTTCGGCACGTTGGCGTTCTGCCGGCGCTGGCTGGACCGCCTAGGCGAGAGCAAGTACCTGATGGCCCTGAAGAACCTGTGCGACCTCGGCATCGTGGACCCCTACCCCCCGCTCTGCGACACCAAGGGCTGCTACACCGCTCAGTTCGAGCACACCATCCTGCTCAGGCCCACCTGCAAGGAGGTGGTGAGCCGGGGGGACGACTACTGACACCCCTACCTTCCAGCACCACCAGACCCCGCCCCCTCACTACCACACAGCACCTGTTGGAGAACTCGGGGATGAAGTGAAGGATGCCAGACGCTGACAGTGCACAGCTTTCAGGGAAGGAGAAGCAGCTGTCTGAGCGCTCCGCCATCAACCACAACTAAAGAAACAAGCCCACACCTTTCTCTTGGATAGAGCTTTTTTTTTTTTCCAGTTTCCATCAGGACTATCATATTGCAAAATATTACATTTAAGCTGCTGCTGAATTTAGTGCAACCCCAGTTTTCAAAGAGTTTCTCTCCACTTTGAGCCTCCGGTGCTTTGGTGCTCTGTTAAAATGAAGCACCAAGGCCACTGATGGCTTAAAGAAGTGGTCAGGCCTGCATGCTGGCATGGCCCAAAGTCTTTGCAGACTGTTCCTAACATTTAAAAGCTTGGGGAAGAGGTGGTCTTGTAGTTAGATATTCATACAGACACCGGTAACCTGCAGCTCTATGTTTGGCTTCTGTTGCAACAGGAGGGAACTCTGCACTATGGCCCTCCGCTTATCGGTTCTTTGGTATTTGTAAAGTTTCTTTGAAATGGCTGCTGCCACTCTGTTCCAGATTAAAATGCTTCATTTTCAAACTCTCCCTGATAATGCTTTTATAAGAAAGAAAATTAACTAAATAATTTTGCTCATTTGTGGGCTCCCTACTGATGACTTTGTGCAAGAAACCTAAACGGTGCATTTTCTTAATTTTGTTCCTACAACAGAGGAAGCCCCCAAAAGTTCTGCAAACCCAAATCTTTATTTTGCTCAGACAAGATGGGGAAACATAACTTCATGGGATGTTGGGGTGTCCTTAGGAGTAACTGGTAATAGCGTTACTCTATCACACGGTGGTTAACATTAAAAAACAAACAAAAAAAAAAAATCAGGTAAAGTTAGGCTACCTTCTCAGCCATGCTTATTTTAGACTTGGTTTAGTGAAATTAGGTATTAAACCTTATTGATTAATCAGCGGTTAATTTTATAAAAATGGTAAATGGTTTTATACCTGTAAGTAGGATGCTACCACTTAGAAAGGTTAACATGGCTTATTTAAGCTTAGCATGAAGACTGGAGACTGTTACTGGCAATAAAACTTCTAATACCCTTCAATAAGGGGAATTTTCATGCATTGTAGATTGAAGGTAAATAACGAAGCACAGACGGGCATCTTTTGTAGAAAAATGAAAAAATATTCTCATTTATTGAGGTAATTTTTTTTTCTAGAAAAAACAAAAAATTGAGGTAATAATTTGCATAGTATAACTTCCATCAATTTACACACGGCGCATCCATGGAGCAGTAACCAAAATGCCAACAAATAACAGAACTGCGGACAGAGGGGAAAAAAAAAAAAAAACCACACAAAGTGTGCTTCGACTCCCCTCTGCTCAGAGGGAAGATAATTGAACAGTGAAATCTGTTAACTGCTGGTGGTTTTCAACAATCGGAACAAAGTGGTTGTATAAAACGTTTAAAACAGTCGATGGCCTCCTTTGTAAAATCTCTGAGAATTGTATAAAAAGTACATTCATAATCTAAATGCTGGTCTGTGTGGGACTCCCACTTTGCTGAATTGATATGAACTATAAAAATAGATTATTTTGTTAAAGGGCACTTTTCAAGTACAGCAGTTATCTGCCTAGTCAGGGATGGTTTACGGTTATGCAGTTACATTCTGAGGCAGACAGGGGGCAGCACTGAGCCAAATAAAAAAAATATTAAACCAAAAACCACATTAAGTAAGAAAATGTAGATTTACAACTTAGCATGCTGAAAATAAAGCTGGGATTTTAGGAATAAAGCTCTCGAGTAGAACACAGCTGTAGGCCTCATTCAATTTTACTTGTATTTTTTCCCCCTGAAAAGATAGTCCTCACCTTTAATATCACAAAACTTGTGTACTAAAAGAGAAATGCTTTCTTTTGTAGTCTCAGTAATAGTGTTTTGACTTTAGTCTCATAATTTGGACTAATTTCCTCAAAATGTTGACTTTCTTTCAAAAGAATACAGACTTTATTCTCAGATTGGTATTTAATTTTTTTAAGTTACTTTAATCATATTCTGACATTATTCTCAAATCCAACTTTATTCTTGTAACTATTCCAATGTTTTTCAAAATGTAGACTTTATTCTCAAATGTTTTTGTATTGCAAAATTATTCTCAAAATTCTAACTATATTTCTAGAATAATATTTCAACATCACTCAAAATTATTTTCTAAATCTAACCTTCTTAATGTGGCCCTGTCACACTCATTCGTAGCTGTCATTAAAAACTCCATAAAATACTGAACCGTTTAGGAGAAGCAGGGCTTTCCAAATACTTCCCGCAAATACTTTGGCTTGAGGTCTGCCTCAGAGTGAAAAACATTGCTCGTGTACAGATTTTTAAACAACCAACACTAAAAACCTGCACTATACACATTAGTGCATTTTTTGGCAAGGAATCGGGATGAACGCCTGTGAAAATGTTTACCTGTCTCAGACACACGGAGGCCATTTCTACTGAGTGAATGACAGTTTATAACCCTACATCCAGTTCTGTGTTGACTATCTAAAGTGACTGAGAAACATTTCAGCTGATTTATAAAACAAAACAAACAAACAAAAACCCCAAAACACAGCATTTACAATCAACAAGCCTCGCGCACAGGTAAGCAGACATACCTGTAGAGCAGGGGTGCCCAATCCCAGTCCTCGAGAGCTACCGTCCTGCAGCTTTTAGACGCATCCTTCTTCTGACACACCTGAATCAACTGAATGGCTTGTTATCAGGCCTTTGCCAAACTTGATGGCATGCTGAAGAGGTAATCAAACCATTTGATTCAGCTGTGTTGGAGTAGGGATGCATCTAAAAGCTGCAGGATAGTAGATCTCGAGGACTGGGATTGGGCACCCCTGCTGTAGAGTCATGCCTGACCAAAGTCTACTGGCTGCTTGACACAGACACCTTGGCTGACGCTCTCTTCTTTATAAAATACAACTGTACATGAATCACAAACATAATCTTTTAAAAAAAAAAATACCTACATATAAACACAATATACAACAAGTTCACAAAGCAGAACCCAACTTTACAAACGAGTCCTTTCTCTCTCACCTCCTTTTTGTTTTGTTTTTTTAATAGAAAAATAGACTAAAAAGACCCAACCTCCCAGATACAAAATGCCCAAAGAAAGAGGGAAGAGAAAGACCGATAGGTGGGGCTGTGCTGATGTCACCTCGCTGAGTAGTCGGGCTGCTGGGGAGGTGGCAGCGGGGTTCACAGAGGGGTGTAGTCCTATAGCGGCCGGTCTCTGTCCTGAGATACTCGCTGCGTGTAGAAGAGGATGTAGGCCTGAGCGCGGCAGACCTCATCCACCGAGCACACGTTCAGCTTAGAGTCATTACAGTGAACCCAGAAGCCTGGAGGAAGAGGAGGGACGAGTTACCCAGATGAGCAGATGTGTTTGGAACAACACGTTTGTTTACTGGGGTTGGTTTTTGAGATCCCGCTCCCACAGAGCCACATACTTGGACACTGGCTAAACAACTGGAAAAGCACTCAAATTCTACTTTTAACCCCATGGAGCACATATTTGTTTTTTACTCTGTAGAACTGGTATCAAAATCACATCCTGAATACTCAACATGACAAGATGTTGGGAAAATTAAGATCAGCACAACCTGGTAATATCTTAAAAACTTAAAATCTAATTTTAAGTTTAATAAAATAAAATACCTGAAGTTTAATTTAGCAAAAAGCCTTGTGCCAGTTACTGAAAACAAAGATTAACTTAGCCTAACCATAATCTCAGCGTACACAGAAGTTCATGTATATAAATATCAGCAGGAAAGAAACTAAACTACATTTAACCTTATTCACATGCAGCAGTGAATGAATCAGGTGGTAAAATTGGAACAATAGTCCTGAAAGCTTCCTCGTGTCCTATTAATAACCTGCAAATACAGCTGAGAGGGCCGAGGAGGGAACGTCATCATTTCTGCAGGAATATGAGGCGTTAGTTTGACTCTTTCGGCGACGATGACTCCACGTTTCGTTCTGACAAGATAAAATTCATCCTGAGCATGGATCTCATGAGAATCCTTTCAGTGGCATTTCACTGTGGCAGAGGAACCTCTGGACTTTAATGTGGACATTTTGAGAGGATGAAGGGAACAGTTCCCACAGCATTAATCCTCCTGTGACCGGGGCATTCACTGCTGTGTACACTTCCCTGCTTAAACCCAAACACAGAGAAAGAAGTAAAGAAAATGACTCACCTCCTTCTGTGTTGTAGCAGTAGGAAGTGTAGTGGCCAGAGCCAAAGCCCTTCCCATGATGCATCACCACGGCCGAGAGCTCGTAAAGGAAGTGCTTTGAGCGGGGCGAGCCAGCGGCGCTGGGGCTGCTGGGACTGGAGTAGGGCATGGCTTTGGGTGAGGGCTCTCGGCAGCAGTAGGGCTCCATGTTGAGGAGCTGGTCGAAGCTGACGTGGACTCCAATCTTTTCCCGGTGATTTCTCCCAGACCACCTGAGGACCAATCAGAAGGCAGAGAAAAAGCTGAGGGGTGATCTTCTAAGAACAGCTGAAGGTTATTAGTGTTCTTACTAGAGTCTCGTCTCTAGAAGTCACATCCATGTATAATAAAGTGAAAATTTGAGTTAACACTTAAGACACGGTTATATTAATCCAATCAACTCCACAGGCGTTAACGTCTCCTCACCTGAAGCGTTTGAGGTGCAGCCTTAGGACCTGAGGCAGTTTATGGACCATCAGCTGCTTCTGTGCTTCGGTCAGAATGACTGGCTTGGATGAGGCCCGTCTTCTGGCAGCTGCACACACGTGGAGAGAGGAAAGAGCTGACACACAGCACAAAGATCACTTTTTGTGAGCGTCGACGCAGCTTTAAAGCGGTCACGTGACCCTGTGATTATGTAAACTGCTGCAGAGCGATAAAGGCGCCATTTTACATGAACATTTTAGAGTAGATCTGAGAAGCAGTGCAGGTATTTGTGTTAGTTTAGTCCTGAAGGAACCACACTTCTAAATGCTTTCATTTAGAAGTGTGAAAACATGTCCTTGATTTCCTGGATACCGTTGTTGGGTATGTTTATTTTTTATTAGCTGCTGCCTACAAACCGGAATGTCCCCACCATGTCCTGTTTTGTTTTCACGACAGGCACTTACAGGCTTTCAACATTTGAGTCAGTCAAGACTGCAGCCAATCATTTTACCCATCTTACCCTCACTGTGATAGTAGGGAATTGGAAGTTTGCTTGGATTTCAGCTAAGCGGTGTGAGTGCTGCACGGCACTTACACCGCACGGCAGCGAAAAGCACGGCATCAACGTAATGAAACGCTGGTAACATGTTTTATAGTCACCAAAATGCTTCCATTTGTTGTTTCAGTGTCACAGATGTGACTAAAAGGTGCAATTTGGTTGCTATCGGTGGTTGTTGGACTTTTTTAATTTTAGAAGGGAGCATATCACAGGGAAAAGGAAGTGGGAACAATAGAAAAAAAAATAGAAAAATAATACTTTTACAGTACAACAAACACACACTGTGGTAACAGGGACCACTTTCAGTAGTTTTAAATGTTCAGGCTTTCATAGAAATTAAGGTTGTGACCCAAGTTTTTACTTTACATCTGGTCCATAGATTATATAGGCGCCTGGCCATGGAGTGCCTTTCTTCTACTTATCCAGCCACCGATCTGTCCTTTTAGCCTTGTTTTTTTTTTTTTTTTTTATTCCCTCTTGAATTTCTCTGTCTTTAGGTTGATCAAATGTCCAAAAACATCTTCCCTCTGTGAGTTTGGACACAGCTGTTTTTCATCTGTCTCGTCTTGTGAGTCCGAGAGGGATCCTTCAGTTTTCATTAACAATGTTATACCACAAACTTAGTTCTACCATAAAGCACGTTTTAGTTACTGAGTGATACTTTTACAGGCTTAGTTATCGTTTAGTTTGTATCCCCTCTTTTTTCAGCATGTTTTATAGGTGAAAACTGTAAATATCTTGAGTTTAAAGTAAAAAAAAAACTGTGTGGCTCGTCTCACTCACAGTTACACTGGTCACAGGCGTAGATGTTTCCCTCCAGAGCTTCGGTCTCTGTAAACTTGGCTAGCATTTCCGTCAAATGGCACGAAGCCTGAGCGGCCGACTCCCGGCTATTATTGTGATATCGCTCCGGGAACTCCAGCGACAGATCCCAGAAAGGCTCCACAGTGTTGGAGCGATGGTCACAGGCCAGGCACGTCACCTGCATGGAAAGGCGAGAAAGAGTAAGAAATAAGCAAACAACACAGGAGACGTCAGAAGGAATATCTCTATTTCTACATGTGACTGGGAATACATAGAAATTAAATACAAATGTGGGGCTTTTCACAACATCCACTGACCCACTTTCCAATCCAATCCAATTTTATTTATAAAGCACTTTAAAATACCCAGCACAGGAACAAAGTGCTGTACAGAAAATAAGTTAAAACAATAGAATGAATGAATGAATAATATAATATTATATATATATATATATATATATATATATATGGGTGCAGCGATACACAAAATTCACGGTTCGGTTCGGTTCGATACTTTGGTGTCACGGTTCGATATTTTTTCGATACAAAAAAAAATGTTCATGCCTTTTTAATTTGTCATTTATTAAAATTATATATATATATTTTAACTGAAAAGTACAGTTTTTAAATTTAACCCTAACCCTTGTGCGCGTTTTTTATTTTGACAGCGAATGCGCACCTGCGGACCACTTAAGATAAGATAAGATAGAACTTTATTAATCCCTCGGGTGGGTTCCTCTGGGAAATTCGACTTCCAAAAAAAGCACAGCAACGACCGAAGTTACAGTTACAGAATTGTTATATATATATACACACACACACACACACACACACACACACACACACACACACACACACACACACACACACACTTATGTGCAGCCCTGGTTATTTAGCTCGTCATATTGCAGCCACAGAAATTCTTTTGTCCATGAAACCATAAAGCTGCACTTTCTTTTTGCCTTATAGTCTGATTTGTCATAACTTCTCCGTTTTGTGGTAAGCTTTTCTTTGGCTGTCACTTCTTCACCCTGACCTGTCTTATTTGGCTCAGCAGAACTGAAATGCTTTTACACACGCACTCACATAAGCTCAGCGATTCTCTGCGCGATCAACCTCTCACATGTTTAAGCTGCGGGAGATTTCACTTGTCATGTTTGCATAGTAAGCTAACGATTAATAAGACGATGTCAGAGGAATTGGTGCACAAATTTTCATCACTCACAGATCAGTGCTGTCGCTCTCTATACACAGTTTGCACGATTGCAAAGTGAAAGCAAAAAACAAGCGCAAATTCAAACGCGATTTCAATATGTCACATATTGACAGTGGCTCACCGATGCCAATGACATAATTACCCAGCTACATTTCTGAAAGAATGCAAAAGCATTGACATATATTTTTCCTTCCTACAATAGCCCGACGGGCAGGGAAGAGATAGATTTTGGTAGCCTGACTGGAAAAATCGCTAGCCCCAGGAGGTCGGGCTAGCGATATTGCAAGCCCTGTATCTGATTGAGGAATCACTCATCTTTGGAAAAGAGAGTTTATTACAGAGAAATGTCTCTTTCCAAAATAAAAGCTATACTATCCGCTTCTTCTGGGCTATATTCTCAGCAGCATAAGGAGAATCATGTGCTAACAGCTGTCTAAATGACTCGGCTAAAGTTAGTAGCATGCTTGTTGTTTTTGTCTTTGCACTAGGATGATGTCGGCGTAAATGTGCAGTCATATTCGTTGTGTTCCCACTAGTGCTTTCAGGTTAATCTCGTTGAAATGACCTTAACGCCACAACACGGCAAATCTCCGTTAACGAGCTACCGCCGATCGCCCCGTGCATGGGGCTAGACGGCCAACACGTTAACGAGCTAACTACGCTAACACACTAGCTCCCGCCCATGTAATTGAGCATTGCACGGCACATCCAACATACTGTTTTACTTTAGTCCATGACTCGCTTACCTTCAGGGTCATACGTCACATGAAAACCAAAATAATTCCAAACGCCAGATCTGAATGAGAGTGGGGGAGGTCCATGTTGCAAGGAGAGCTTAACTTCTGTCTTGCTAGCTTGCCCTGCGCTCTTCCTTCTGACTATGCTGTCTGTGTTGAGCGCTCAGTGGATCTGCGCTCAACAGTGCAGCCTAGGCGGAGTAGTCGAACGCAGATTCACTGAGCGCTCAACACAGACAGCATCGTCAGAAGGAAAGTTGATAAAATAAATTACAAATGTTGTATTGTTCGATACATATGCGTACTGAACCGAAAGCACTGTATCGAACGGTTCAATATCGATACGAATATCGTTGCACCCCTAATATATAAATATATATATATAAATAAATATATATATATATATATATATATATATTTATATATATATATATATATATATATATGCTGGATAGCGTAGTGGTTAAACTACACGCCTTTGGAACAGAGGATCGCAAGTTCGATTCCTGCCTGGGGCGTCTGTATCCAGTAAGGGTCCTAAGGCTAGACCCCCTATGCTAAGCAAGCCTACCGCAGACATGAGCGAGACAGATAAATATGAAGGCATGCCGGCTCGGACGTCGCCCGGATCAACAAGGTCCGCGTCAGGTGTTGAGGAACCAGGGCACCCTGACGAAAAGTGGGCTACTGGAACAAGAAGGCATCGGTGGGCAAGGGACGAAAACAGGGCGTTGTTGGAATGCTACTACGCAAGTAACCCCGGCGGAAGGGGCTACATGAATAGGATGAGGGACCTATGGATTCTTCGATACCCAACATCCACAATGACGGCGAAACAACTAGTAGCTCAGTGTTCCAACATTCGAAAGAAGGGACTGCTCTCACAGCTAGAGATTGACGAGGTACAACACAAATGCTACGGCAAGGAGGAGTCAGGACGCCAGGTCAGGGGGGAGATATCCCTGAACAGGGTCCAGTAACCATCACAGTGGCAGATATCCAAGAAAGGGTCTCCAGTATGAAGAGTTGGACAGCACCACGGCCCGACATGGTTCACGCCTACTGGCTGAAGAAGCTGACTGCACTCCACGAGCGTCTGGCAGCACAAATGAACCAGCTGCTAGTTAACGAAAGACACCCGGAATGGCTAACTGAAGGCCGGACGGTCCTGATCCCCAAGGACCCCAAGAAGGGACCGGTCCCCTCCAACTACCGACCAATAACCTGCCTCAGTACTACATGGAAGCTCCTGTCAGGCATCATATCGGCTAAGATGAACAGGCACATGGGTCAATACATGAGCGGGACACAGAAAGGAATTGGCAAGAATACCAGAGGTGCAAAACACCAGCTACTGGTAGACAGAACAATCAGCCGAGACTGCAAGACCAGACTGACCAACCTGTGCACGGCCTGGATTGATTACAAGAAGGCCTATGACTCAATGCCCCACAGCTGGATACTGGAATG